>NW_025780039.1:0-52294 GCF_021130785.1 Homalodisca vitripennis
AGGTTTGAATTAATTAGAGGAAAGTAAAGAAAAATTATATTTTTCCTATAAAGTTAAATAATGGTATATATGTTGCAAATTTTAAATTTAAATAAAAAAAACAGTATAAGTTGTTGTTAAGTACAACACGACTGTTTTTTACATCTTCTCCAGGGAAATTCTTGCTTGTAGGAAACAGTGCACCCACCGGAAACTTCCAGTCACAACTAAAGTTAGTGCTACTCTAGCCAAAATATTCCTTGTATCATGACAAGATCATTTCCAGTATGGTTATCTACCTTTGTAAAATATAACGAAAAACTACAGTAAAGTCTTAAAGCACAATTATTTTATTTTATATGATAACTGGTCGATAAATGTTGTCGTCCATTACATATCAGATTCTGTTAAACCAATTTTAGCATACTTTTTGTAGGTATTTTTATAATACACAAGTGTTCTCTACTGTTCTAATATTATTAATTATAGGGGGTTGTATTGTATACGCTACTGAGATGAATTGTGGCCAATTATTAAATAACACAAAAGAGCTGGTTCAGTGGCGGAGGGTTCTGTAATGAATAGAGCATTCTTTCTCAAAAACAAATGGTTGTTGAATCAGTCTCATTTCGAAGAATGATGGTTCCTTTATTCTAAATCGACGATGATACAAATTCACGGTCCAAAATCGCGAAAATGTGAATAGGATTAATCAAGCATACTTCAATGAAAATTTCGTAATTTAATATAGCACTTAAGCTAAATATGGAATCCGGCCTTTTTTGACACATTTTCTTACCTTATCATAAATTCGCTATGAAATATTTATTACAGTTATATTATTTATTTGATTTATTAGTTAAAAAAAAATATTTGTGTTGTATTTTAGTCCAAACAGCCCTGAATATTTTCTATATAGTGACTTTACGGACCATTGTTTGAGGAGAGTAGTTTACCCTTGAATTTCGCAATGTATACGTATATTAGTACAGCTGTCAGATGTTAATTGACTAATTTAATACGTTTTGATGAAAACCATGTATTTTGTTAATAAATTTGATAGTAAATAAAAACTAATCTGGAGTACTGATTTTAAATTATTTGATTTCATAATGTATTGCAAATAATATATAATACAATGCAGCAATATTATATAACTATCAGATAGCTAACACAAGGCAATATAGACGATCGAGAAAGACTGTTCAAGTCAGTAGAATGCTAATATGGCAGATGTCTACGTATATACAGGTGATTCATGAAGTTCTCCCCCCACTTCTACAGCACATTGTACTAGTAAAAATAATGAAAAAATGTTATATAAACATAGGTCCGAAAACGCTTCGTTAGCGAGTTACAGCTAGCGAAAGATTTCGCCTGAATTCCTGGGTAAAAGAGTAAAATAAAGCCATACTGAACTTTTGGAAAGGTTAATTAACTAAGAAATATCGTGGATTCTTATGTATTTTTACCTGATAAAGCTAATAAAATAGGTTTCAGAACTGTACCTGTAGTAGTTTTTTGAGGGATTCAGGGTTAAATGCAAAAAATTGGGGCACGAAACAATGTTTTTTTTAAGTTTGATGTACAATAACTTTGTTAAATTGGTAATAAATACATAAAATCAACAAACATTAATTGTAGAGAATTTAATTCCGAGAAAATTTATATAATCAAAGTCTAAAATAAAACAGAAATAAGTACCAAAAAAATCGATTTTATTCAGTATAATACATTACTAGCTGTAAAGATATACCGTACGGTATTTAGTTAAAATAAAACAAAAACAAAATGTTTGTTCCTTAATGATGAGATAAATTAAGAAAACAAGATTAACTGTTAAATAAATTTGTTTGTAAATAAAAATATCATGTTTTATTACGTTGTATTTTTTTTTAATAAAAATTTACATCAAATGTTCGAAAATAAATGAAGCAAACATTTTCCCATTATTGTTTACTAATCATCGAAATGCAGTTTTTTGTTTTATTAATTTCTAAGTTGGTAACGCACGAATAACAGCTGATCAACAATGGTATTCTGTACTGTTACGTTAGAACTGTGTATTAGTGGTGTTTTTGCAAGCTACAGCAGTAGATCGGGTTCTGTGAATCGTGTTATTAAATGTAATTTTTCTGTGAGTTATAATTTCGATTGTTTATTCAGCGAAAAAATACCTCACTTATTTACATCAGAGGAATACGCTGATATGGTTTTTATTTTGGGTTACTGTAATGGTAATGCTAGAGCTGCTGTAGAAGAATATGAACTACGTTACCCTAATAGGAGGATTCCAGATACCAAAACAATTTCAGGAACTTTTCGTACTCTTCGGGAAACAGGATCACTACCAAGTACTAGAACCAATTATGAACGAGCTGTCCAACTTGATGATGATATTGTTATTAATGCTGTTCATCGCAGTCCAGGTGTAAGTACACGACGTATTTCTAGGCGGATAGGAGTTTCGCAGTCAACGGTGTGGAGGTCACTTAATCGAAACAAATTTTATCCGTTTCATAAACAAAAGGTTCAACATCTACAGCTAGGGGATGGTCCGCTTCGCTTGGAGTTTTGCAACTTTTTGAATATTAATAATCATTTCTACAAGCGTATTTTGTTTACGGATGAGGCACAATTCACTCGGGATGGTGTCAATAACTTGCACAATGAACACTCATGGGCAGAAGAAAATCCACATGAGGTAGTTGGAACAGAACTTTCAACACCGATTTAGCGTCAATGTCTGGTGTGGCCTTTTGCACAATCGGCTGATTGGACCTTTCATATTACCTGGACGCCTAAATGCTGAGTTCTATTTGCATTTCCTTCAAGAAGAGTTGCCGCAGCTGTTAGAGAATATTCCTTTACATCTCAGACAAAATTTGTACTTCCAGCATGACGGAGCACCTCCCCACTTTTCACGTGCCGTTTCTGCTTACTTAAATCATCAATTTCCTGGACACTGGATTGGTCGTGGAGGGCCTCACCCTTGGCCACCAAGATCACCAGATCTATCTCCATTGGATTATTGCATCTGGGGATGGATGAAAGACATTGTATACAAGACAAAAGTGAATTCTCGTGATGAATTAATTGCCCGTATTATGGATTCAGCTGTGCAGATACAGGGAAGTCCTGAAAAATTAAGAAACGCAACAAAAGCAATACACAAACGTGCTGCAAAATGTATTGATAATGATGGCCTCATTTTCGAACATCTTTTATAAAAAGGTGCGAACGGTTGGCCCAACCTGATTAATTTTGCTTAAAAACTAGTAATGTATTATACTGAATAAAATCGATTTTTTGGTACTTATTTCTGTTTTATTTTAGACTTTGATTATATAAATTTTCTCAGAATTAAATTCTCTACAATTAATGTTTGTTGATTTTATGTATTTATTACCAATTTAACAAAGTTATTGTACATCAAACTTAAAAAAACATTGTTTCGTGCCCCAATTTTTTGCATTTAACCCTGAATCCCTCAAAAAATACTACAGGTACAGTTCTGAAACCTATTTTATTAGCTTTATCAGGTAAAAATACATAAGAATCCACGATATTTCTTACTTAATTAACCTTTCCAAAAGTTCAGTATGGCTTTATTTTACTCTTTACCCAGGAATTCAGGCGAAATCTTTCGCTAGCTGTAACTCGCTAACGAAGCGTTTTCGGACCTATGTTTATATAACATTTTTTCATTATTTTTACTAGTACAATGTGCTGTAGAAGTGGGGGGAGAACTTCATGAATCACCCTGTATATATATATATATATATATATATATATAATAGAGAGAGAGAGAGAGAGAGAGAGAGAGAGTTTAAAACATCTTACTAGCTTTAGATAGAAACAATTTTATTTTTATAATAACAATTTCAAAAAAAGTTTCTGTATAAAATACCGAAATAGCGCTAATTCCCTAAAATATCCCATATTCTCGGGCAAATAATTTCTTTTACAACATAATGAAATATTATGAAAATTAATTGTAGTACGTCGAAGGAATTGCAGAAAATAGAATTTACATGTACGGTTGCATTGTTTCTCTGTTATTATGACACTAAAATACTTGTAAGTAGTAAAGTCTTTTGCTTATGGTTTAGTAATATAGTACCAATAAATACGTACCTTCTCGAAACCTTTCAAGCTGTATTCATACACTAATATTGTTTCGAATTTCATCACACAGTAGTAGTCTTTTGCTCAGATTTTCGTAGTTTTAAAATATGACACACGTTTAATAACCAAAAATCAAATCAAATAACATTTATTTCAAAATTTTACAAACTAGCATGTTACACGTAATACGAATGAAATTAGTCCCACATGGGTCATAGAGGCTTGTGCGTGGTGACGAGTCTGTCACTAGATGCTGTGCACAGCGTTATGATAGTTATGACGTTAGTTAGTGTATTATGATAGTTATCATTAATAATAATAAAGTATTTTATACATTTTTTAAAAACAATTAATATTTATCAAATCTAAAATAATCTGTGTAATTTGTTGGCCACAGACAGCTTTAATTATGCCACAATACCCAATAGTATAATTGTTTTATATAAAAGATCATAAAAAAGGTATGTTATTTGCTATTGTGTAAATTATTAAATTAAACAAAATTAATTACTAACGATACTTAGGTTAAATAGGGTTATCGGAGGTGGTTTAAAACCATCGGAGAGGCGAAACGGTTCAAGACGGCTATCGCAACAATAGTGGAAAAGGTTTGTTACGTAATAATGTTTTGAGGAAAAGACTTAAAATTTAGAATTTCGTGATTTCAAAACAAGTGAACCTGTTCCTTTTTTAAATTGTTTTACTTTTATGCCCACAAACATAAATGTAAAGTTCAATCTTTAAAAAAGCTAGGAAAATTTTTAATTTCTAATAAAATGACATTATCAAATGTTTGCATTAAACTTGTATATCTAACTTCTAAAAACGTACCAAAGATATATACAATTTTGAGTTACAGTATTGTTTATTGTTTAATAAATCTAATGTACGGCGTGTTTTTCTGAATCAGCATTATTTTGAGTTTTCTGTAATATACATTTTTAGACAATCACTTTAGAACTTATGTTAATTCTCTATGGCTTGGCTGGACCAAGAGATGTTTACATTATTACTTTGGGTGGACATATATCGCTAACTATAAATGTATCAAAATTATTTAGAGCAGTTACAAGTATATTTAATATGTAATTCAGTGTTGAAATTGGTGGGGTTATTGTATGGCTTGACGCAAGCAGTCAAACAGAAGGTCATGCGAGATCGAGTTGACATTGTTGACAAGAGTAAAGCGAGCGGGGTTCATTTATCATTGAAAATGATTAATGAATGTGCGTTTGTTTGTCAAAGAGAATGGATTTCAAGGGACTATAAAATGTTCTGACCACCTCTCTTACGATAATTTCTATTTCCGTGGCTTTTTGTGTTAGTGGGTCATATATATTCACTTCCAGTGTGTAAATGCAGAATTGCTCTATTATAACAGTTATTGGACTTCTTGATATAAAATTTCCTTTAATATTTCTGCTTTGTCGTTTTAAAAAATTTATAATAAAAAATATAACACAGCAAACCAAATTTACATAAGTAAATAAATAAAACAGGAATTTTGGAACATGTGATTAACACCAAAGAGAAATATAATGAACAGAAAAGGAATTTAGAAAAAATTTCAAACTTATGCAAATTTGCCGGTCCATAATACCAAAGGAAAACAAATTCAATACCGTACTTGAAAAGTAAACATTCATTTGCCTTAATGGAACGATATTTAATTAATACGTCTGGTTACTTTTGTTATATTTCCTCTCAATTAAATATGTAAAAACTTAATACAGTCGATAAATTAATGAAAAATATTGTTCTGTTGTCATAATACAATATTTGAAAAGAACATTTGATTACATATTACAGCCTCCTTCGACTAATATTTCGCATCTTTAGAAACCAATATGTGATTTTAAATTGCTTTAGAGTCCAGTAGGGAATAAAACGGAAGGTATTTGTAACAACGAATAGGCTTATATTCATCCTAGGAACTGTAAGACTGTCCATGTAAAATTTCCGTAAAATCGGTAGAAATTGTTAAGGGGTAATACCAAAACATACAATCAAAGGCACTTTCGTATTACAACATTATTGGTAGTTACCTTTGGCTACGTAGGTTTTCCACCTGTATGAGTATTTCTGGTTCAAGTGAGTTATATTTCCGACTTAAATTTAAAGTTTACATCTTACCATGATCGAGAAAATATGTTAAAAAGTTCATATTTATTCCCACTGTAATATAATTCCGGGGAGACGTGACTTCTAAGTCTAATTCTTTCTCATGGATCTCTATGGGAGGCGGCCCCTACTCCCTAACCTTATCCATTCTGAATATCCTATCACTCAGGAATCAGGACAAAGGTTCTTACAGGACTAAGTGCAATTAATAAGCTTCTTGTCCCAAGATGAAAAATATATCTTTATATATATATATATATATATTTCTTGTGTGCGTGTGTATGGGGCTGAACTCCTCCTAAACGGGTGGACCGATTTTAATGAAACTTTTTGTGTGTTTTCAGTTGGATCCGAGAATGGTTTAGATTCATAATTTGGTCCAATTTACATAGTTTATTTAAATAATTTTTTAATAATAAATTGTTGTTGATGTAGGAGTCTTTTACATTGGATCCGCCAGACTGCGCTAACGACACGTAATACAAAGTGAACTGTTACTTAACAGCTGTTAATACTTTCAGCTGAAGTTCATCAAAGAGGCAGAAACATTTGTTTACATTTAAAATTTAGAAAATCGTTATTGTACAGTGCTTGATTAAGTAGTGTAATGCAGATTGCAAAGATGAAGTTTCACCAAGTGTTCTATGTAAACATTATAATATTACAACACAGCCATAATGTTTTTCTATTTTAATTCCAGGTTGTCCCGACAGTTTGTGCTGCTATCAAATTTGTGAGTTGTTTTGTAACATCGTGTAATTATTGTGCTAATTGCTAATTGTAATAATACATTAATAGAGATTGAAGATGTTTGAAGTGCATAAGAAACTATAGTTATTTTATACAAGTTATTGAACTCATTTTGCAAATTTAATGAAGTGAGTATATTGGTTGCATAACCTCAAATAACCTAAGTAGCATACAAATCAAAAGGTTGTGTTTCTATGTGTGAATAACTATTGTTAACAATTTTTATAATCAAGTTTTAAACTAATTGGATTAAAAATAATTTGTTATAATTTATATTTTTAATCTCCAGTCAAAATTGGTCACATAAGTTCAAATTAAGTATCATACAAATCGCATGTGTGAATAACTATTGTTAATAGTGTAGGAATTGGTTTTAAATTAAATTCTGTTGGCCAGTTCCGATACTAGGCTATACTGTAATTTTAAATAACTAATTTGATAACAGGAAACCTATCCTATCCGAAAACCATCTAATTCGTTTGTATATACTCCTGAAGCATTAACAAAAAATATTGTACATTCAACGGCATTACGATAAATTAAGTTGTAAATTGAAAAAATATTCCTGTTATAAAATAGTTTGTTTCAACTTTTTTACCTTAAGATTAAGTAAGTTTAAGTTTTCATTTAAAACATTCTCTACATTTCACATCACTCATGTTATACTCACATACTATCGGTTGGTGGAAGTGTGATTAAATGTACATGTAATGAAGTTAGATATTGTAATAACTTTTTAATAGACATTTTTATTAAAACAGCCCAGATTGTTTACAGATTAATCAAAGTTTAAAAATTTTCGAATTAAAGACGTGTGTACAGGACAACGTCTTCGGGTCTGATATATATATATATTTATAAAATTCGGTCTTATTATTTATCGCTTTATACTCGATTTTGCCTTTTTACAGATCAAGAATTAGATATATGTACTCAAATATGAAAAAATTACCTTAGTCAAAAGATAATTAATACCTGTTTGATAAAACCATTAAATGTATTGTAAAACCACTTACTGTTTTATATCTATACTGCTAGCAGTTATCCTCGGATTTTTAACAATTTAATAGTCTTTGCATCTGTATGACCTATGCTGTTTCGAGTAAATTATATTTCCGACGCCAATGTTAAGTTTGCCTTGTTACCTCGATCAATAAAATATCCTAAAATTGTAATTTACCTCGTTCTTAATTATTTTTGCTTAGTAGATTTTGTCTTGTTTCCCGATAAAAAAATAAATATCACAGATAGCGAAGCCTACTTACACTAAAGAATACCAAGCTAATTTTTTATAACCGTCTTGAAATTAATTTCAAAAGGTAAATAGTAACTATGTCTTTTACTGAAATACCTAATAATTTCTAGAAATGTACAGTTAAAATTACATAAAAAATGACACTATTTACGTGTTTGTTTCTTTAAAACTAAAAAAGAATATTTATTTTAGAAGAAAATGCTCTAAATAGAGCTTCAATTAGTGCATTAGCTCAAAAGGACAGTTCATAGAACTTTCATCAAACATATTTTATGCTAAATGCTCCATAGGGAGTGTTCAGAATCAAATTCCAACCATCTTATATTTTAGGAGATTTCCTAAGGATGATGAGTACTTACATAGTCAATGAAATCAACAAACGTCGTGAAAAATATGTATTTCTGTTTAGATAATTATAGATCATAGATACAAAATTCATTTATATATGATGTTACAAAAAATGCGTAGGCTACATGTAACAGCTGATTACATTTGAGACGTTCTTTCAATTAGTACTAGAAATTTAAAGACCTAGATTCGATATTTAATTCTTCAGAGAAATGTGGGACGTAGCCTACAGGTATTTTGGAAATAATATTAGGTCTATATTCATCCTAGGGAAAATTAGAATGTCAATAGAGTGTCAATGTCAGTACAATTGGTTGAATATTTTATGTGTGGAAGCAAACTAAGCAGATAAAGGCTATTTCGCACTTATTATATTATTAGGATTAAGATTAAGTATTAATGTATTTTTAAATAATAATAATGTTGCAGTATATTATTTATTACAGTGTCTGAGAATAGTTTTAGTTATTGACTTTCGATGTTTACTGTTTTGAAAGAAACAGGAATTTCTATCATTGAAGTTGTAAATTAAAAATACTTAGTAGTTTTTTGTAAATAAAATTTTTTGACCTTTAATATATATATATATATATATATATATATATATATATATAACTTATATATATATAAAGGTTATAATACGCCATGGATTTCAATAAAACCAAAGGAATCAACATGGGCGGGGAAATTCCGGATTTTAGTTTCAGTCTTAATTAATTGTCCCTTTGTTGTGTTCAAGGCGCGGCGGTTTTATTAATTGTAGAGGTGGACATGCAACCACTTTACGAGGTGATTAGGAATCTAACATTCTAAAAACTAAACGTACTATTAAATAAATAAATATTTACAACCCAATATGAGTATTTATTTTCCATAAATAACAAATAATTAATACTCTCAATTAGTCAAGTTAACACATTACTAAGAAAAGTCAAAATAATTTTAAAAAATTACATGAAGTTTTAAACTTTTATTTGGTAAAGAGACCTTATAGTACTAACTTTTCCTGTGTATGAAATACCATTTTAATAATTTTAAACTAAATATAAAAATACAAATTAAATTTATAAAAAATAGCAAACACACAGAATATTTTTTGACTAATCAGTATGAGAGTGATGAAGCCTAGAAAACTGTGATGATTGTACGGATAATATTGGCTGAGCACTGATAGAACTAAACCACTCGGGGGGCTATAATGGCTTTAGTTTCATTGATTCAATGGGATTTTACAAATTATGTAACATGGTTTTTCTAATAAATATGTATATTATTAGATATACACTGTATCCTCTGGTGGTGATACTCCATGACAAATAATTATAACCAGAGTATTTGTTATGTATCATAAATAATAATATTTTAAATGGAGTTTGTGTTCTGCCAAATGAAATTGTAGTCTTGTCATGTTAACATTTGTTTTGTTTATCTTATTGCAATCTTCAATTGTCAATTAATTTGATGTATTGTACACTTTTACATTTCTTAATATAATTTTAGTAAGAGCACATTATATCGTAAAATTTCAACAGTTAATTTAGTACAGAATTACTTATCTTTTTCTAAGTCCTTTAAAAAGTGTAAGCACTTTCTTATCTCAACATCGCTTAATTATGAGATCCATAATTGGCCATAGCAGGATACATGCACTACTATAGGATGGTTCTATCGGAGCATGGCATCATTTAATTACACATTGGATCGATTTTCAGAAGAATAGTTTAACGTTGACGTTTAACGTGACAAGCAGATGACAAGATAATAATATACCTGTAACTGACAAATTGGGCCGTCAGTAATTAATTTCCTTGCAAACCGCACCTTTCTTTGAATCTTATTAGTAAACCCATAATTTACACATAAGTCTTACATTTGGTTGAGTTGAGTAATGTTCGAAACACTACTTTTATCGAAGTTCCTTATTTACAACTTTTTAATTTAATTATACAAGGAATCAGCACATTTGGCATCATTAATTTAACGAAATGTGTTTCTTATTATTGAATTCAAATAGCTGAAAATCCGTTATCCTACCAACTGGAATGTATCTTCTCAATGTAAGCTCAAAAACGTATTTAAAATCCACTTAAATATTTGGCGATATCTTAGTTATTTTCAACTTGATTTATTTTAATTTATGCTAGAAAAGATATATACGTTAACTTATCTACCCGTAAAAGACAAACGCATCGTTGAGAAGTCTAAGACCTTTATTAGGCGCATTTTCGTTGATGCACTAGTTACTGAAATGTATACTTACAGAATCCCGTTAAAATTAAACAAAATCTGAAAACAGGAAACTTAATCCCCGATTCCAGTAATAATTGAAAAAATGGATAAATTTAAAACATATGCCAAAGAATACACCAAGACGAAGGCAAGACTTCTGTACCGCTATTTTCTTATAATTATAACTATAATTATAACTGCTTCACCTCAATTCTAACTAAGTATTGGTCTAGATGCGTTCATGTCACATATAATAGGGATGTTAAAAAGATTCATAACATAAGTGGGATAACAATTATCCCCTAATTCAACTGACCATATAGGTACAAGGTTAAAGAAGCACTCTTTTTCATATATTGCATATCTGTATTTCATATTTGTGTATATTAATAAATAGGACGTTCATATCACAGTAGTTTATGGAAAGGTAGCAGAATATATTTTTTATCAATTCATAAACGATGTAGATAATTATAACACTGTTCGCATAGGAATGAATGTTTACTTAGGCAAAAATAGACGAAAACAAAATCAAATTACATGTTATACAGATTGGCTGCACTCTAATTGTATGAAATAATTAATCCGTTTTATGCCATATAAAACCAGAAAATAATGCAAATTTGCGTACATGTCAGACCTATATTATATGAAAAGATTTTCTTCAGAAAAATATAAATATCGGAAAAAATATGATCATATAAACATGCTTAAAACCCAAAACCCTTTTGGCAAGGTCGTACAAAATATAAACTAGACCAAAACGTGTGGAGGTCTTAAAAATTACTTAGAGACAACACAAAAATATCACTAAATATACTTAATATGTGAAGAACACAGGATCAATACGAAAAGGTGTTTCTGTAAAGACTACAATTAATTGAGTATTATTGATATAATTGTTATAAACCAAATATTGTTGGTCTGAGAGTCATTGTATAAAGGATGATAGTACTGTTATAACCCATCGCTTCGTGACTAGTATAGTGTTTAGAAAAACATACTTATTTATCTATAAAAAAGTAGGTTAACTTCTAGATCGGTCTTATTGTTAAATATAATAATAGTAAATTCGTAAACACCCGCTAACATTGTGATCTAGTATAAAATGTATTGCAAATACTAGGCGTATGTCGGTTACCTTTCACACACACACACACACACACACACACACACACACACACACACACACACTATTTTGCTCTTTTCTATGAAGATGTCGGCCTAATAGGTGAGCCCGTAGGGATATATGGCTCAGTCCCCACATATATGGTAAACGTGGGGAGGCAGTGTGTCTGTGCTATGTAAGCCTACTTATAATCATTGTATCATTGTATTGTACTTCTCCCACTATTGGTATTGATCCTTTTGTTTTAAAAAATAAATAAGGCGGTGTCGTGGCAGGATATGTTTAATTATTCATGTATGTGCATGCAAAACTTTAAGATTATTTTGTTTTTTACAGACAAGGAAAACAGAGTTTCGTTTTTAAAACGTAATTTTTTAGTTTTGGTCTCACACAAAGATGGCACATATAAATAGTACACCTCTATATCATTATTGTGTCCTAACAGATTTTTTATTTAATACTAAATAGTATGCAGAGTAGTAAATTGAAAGGATATAATGGCAATAAAATGATAGCTTAATAGAATCCTACAAGAGACATTTGAATATATAATACAACAGTAGCTTAACGGATAATTTACTGTCATCTAATTCTTTCTGATCGTCCTTAATTAATTTTTATACAAGCAACATGGTCCTAACTGCACATTTTCACTAAACGTGATTGAGCATGCAAAACTATTTTACCTTGGTCTCCTGGGTATATATAAAAAAATTTATTAAAAATAGAAACATATTGAGTAAAATCTTACTTAATGTTTACATGTGACATACTAGCACATACTGTCAATTGAAATAGTCTATCGGTTCTATTTTACCGTTATTATAGTACATATTATTTATAAAGTCCGGAGCTAATTTTCTATAAATCAGAACAACCTTTCGGAAATACTTAATTTATTCCGAATCTTAAATTTTACTCAAAATTTAACAAAGTTTTACAAAATCTTGATTTGATTTCTTCAAAATTTCTCTCAATCGGTCAAATCTAATTTAGAGTCTGATCAAAATTAAAAATGAAACTAAAAAGGTTTAACTTAACATAATAAAATAAAAAGTTCTCTTCTCAAAATATTAAAAAACAAAATTACACAATGAAGCACACCATAAACGGAATTTTTAAAAATATGGAAGTTTTACCTAAAAGTCACAAAGGGAGCAAACTAAACGCGCTTGAAGAGTACGAAATGTATAAACATGATAAATGGAATCCATTAGGTAAACTTATTTTAAATAAGAAGCTAAAATATTCATCGTTCATCCTTTAATGCTCCATTGCAACAGGGTCTCGCCTAGAGACCCATAAGTTGATAACGTCGTTGCACCGGCCTTGATGTTATATCATATATTTATCTATTGTTTTATTTTTCTTTTTTTTGCTGTTTACAATATTAAAGTAATAAATTATTAAACTATGACTATTCCAGATGTATAATCCTCGCTTTGAATGTTTTATTGACACTGACACAAGAAGATGACTACAGTTTTGGAATCATTGACGAAGGTAAATAGTTATTGTTATTAGTCAGTTCAGGTTGATATATTGTGAAAAATTATCATCATATTTACTAGATATTAAATTACAGATGTTATTTTAATAGATTGTAGTTTGTGTTTACTGAAACAAGTTCTGGAATATATAACGTAAAAACCTTTATATGTAAACGAATTTACTTGTTCGTTTGAAGAGGTGTAATATTTTTATGAGAGTAAATTAAATTACTATTATTATTATTATTTTATATATATATATACATATATATATACATATATATATATATATATATATATATATATATATATATATATATATGGGTGTGTGTGTATATGTATGTAGTATTTTTCACACGGGCTCAAATTATATATAGATGCCACTTGAAAAAAAAAAACTACTAGGTACAATAAGGTTATTAATTATTCTCGATATACAGTAGTATTTTATTAAGGTTTAAAAGAAACTATTTTATAACTAAGTAAATTCACGAAAGCAAAATATATAATTTATCATTCTATCTATTAATACTGGAAAAAAATGACGGAGGCATTTTAGAGGAAGTCACAGTTGTCACGTTTGCGACGCTACTCTGCGCCGCGACCACTACTCGTCGGAAGATGGCGGTGACATCAAAGAAACTAATTGGCTCTCGTACACATGTAGTCCTGCTTGTTATGCTTGTTGGACAGAAAACAGTATCAAATATAAACAGATTAACGTCCTAAATACATAGGCGTGATACAGAAAGGCCTAAAACCTTAATTATTATATCAATTAGAATTGTCATCAAAACGTGATTAAAAAGAGTTTCCTCCACATACACTCATGAAATATATTGAATGATTTAGAAAAGTTAAAACTATATTCAATGGTAGGTCATATTATTTTTCACCAAAATGCGTTTTTTAAGTAAATAATTTACTTTAACTAGTTGATTTCTAACGATTCAAACGATTGTTAAAACGTCGAAAATGGGGTTTTGTAAATTTGAAGGTTAAATTTAATGTATAAAATTAGAAGCGGATATATTTTACGATATTTTTATGACATTACATAGTCTTAAAAGAATATTCCTCGAGTTTGTATACAAATCTCAGAATCAACAAACGTTGAAAATGCTACATTTATTGTTCCCGGAAAACAATTAACTGAATTTTTTTCAATTTTTTTTTAGTTTAAATAAACAGTATCAGATAAAGGGAAGTTTTACCTACCACTAGTTATATAGAGTTTAACTATTTTATAAATATGTTTATGTAGCCCTCAAACAAAATGTTTAATTTTCATTATTAACGAGGAAAGAGTTTTTTAAGTTTAGAATGTGGTGATTTCCACAACAAGGCTGAAATTTTTTTACATTTATGCAAATATAAATCTTTAATTGAATCTATCAAATTAAGTGGAAAATTATTAATTTTTCATCAAACACGTTATTAAAATATTGCCTTTATAAACTGTCCTTTTAGAATATTAAAACAATATACAATGCAAGGGCATGTGTTTCTGAATCACCCATCATTGATTCTTCAGTCATGAATATGTAAACACTGAGTTTAGGGCATGTTTAATCTGTATAGTTCCGCCGGAGCCATGGTTTCATGAATTATAGTAAATTACTCTATATGTATACAAATTATTAGGGAAACTTTTTTATGTATTTACAACGACCTTTAGTGTTTAAATAGGTGCAGTTAATTTGTATTGGTCTGACGTAAGCAGTCGAACGAAAGGCCATGCGAGATCAAGTTGGCATTGTTGACAAGAGTAAAGCGAGCGGGGTTCATTTATCACTGATTAATGAATTTGCGTTTGTTTGTCAAAGAGAATGGATTTCAGGAAAGTATCAAATGTTCTGACTACCTCTCCTACATTAATCTCTATATACGCTTTTTGCATTTGTAGTTCATGCCTTATCTATATAGAAATAAAATAGTGTGGGATGTACGAAGAAAAGAAAGTGATCCTAAAACGATCACATTGGTTGAATTTATAGGTATTGCTTGAAACTTGTATTTGAGATCTATCTATTGTTTATTTAGATATTTTTCTTTAAAAACAACGTCATATTAAATGTTTAAATATAACGAAGCTTTTTTAAAAGATATTTTGATATACGCAATATGTTTGATGTTCGGGAAGATTCTAATGCACCATCAGTGTATACCTCTTACCTCACCAGCCCAGGTATCACTTCAAGCAGGTGCCTAATTAAGCCAACTAGCGCTCCTAAAGTATCATAAGTGGGCAACACCGGATCTTCATTACTCTGCATCTATTGCCTTGGTATTTGTTAAGTTCTCTACATATGAAAATAAATATTAAAATGCTGTATGTCAGAGACAATTTCCAAAAAATTGCTCTGCTCTCTAGCAGCCACCCTTCTTGACAGTCCCTCACGGTGTGTACTAGAGCCTCGGTATTCGTTACGAACCCGTTCGCCTCTTACACCTACTTCCTTTCTAAAGAGAGCAGGTCGATTGGAATGGCTCCAGCCACGATGAGTTTGGTAAGAACTCGGGATCCAGTGTGGCCCTTTTCCCTGTACTATTGCCATATTTAGTTTTTAGCACTCTTGACTTATCGCTTCAACACGTACCTCGCATAAATTATAAGTTTGATTGAATGACATTTATAATATTTAAAAATATATTATTTCAAGCACATAATCATAGATTCGTCCGTAGTTTCTGTGCAACTTTTTGTGTATTTGATTAAATAGCTCTCACAATTTCAAAACTACTTTAGACTAATACTCATAGCTTTCTTAATTAAAGCACTTGTTATATAATACGATAGGGTCCTGCATATTTAAAAATGGAATTAGTCATAAAGCCTATTATTAGTATCATTAGGTACTCATTTTTAGTGTTCATGAGGACCAGACCTCAATAAAATTTGTGAGTAATTTTTATTAAATTTTTGTCATTAAATTGAAATTGAATATCTTGCTCTGCCAAACAATGCAGACATATAATTTTGTAATGAGTTTGGATTCAAAACAGTACGTTTTGTAATTGTATGGATTTAGATATTGTTGCAGAGATTTACAAACTAAACCAGCATCAATAATACTTACATTATGATAGTTATAATTAATTTATATGTTAAGATGATACACAATGCAATAAAGTAAGTTTTGCTTTCTTATCCATGTTTACTATATCATACTATTTCCTCGCTTCGGTCCACGAACTATATCATTATTTATATACTACCTAAGCAGTATCGTATACCTCACCAGTAAGAAATGTGTTAGGGAACTCCCAACGACGATTTTTTGTTATAAACATTTAATTATTGTTTGGTATTGATTCGTGGTTCCACTCGCTAAAATCACAGACTCAACGTGCTTGCTTGTTTCCTCGTGTTTTAGTCATGGAGCGAAAGGTTTTTTTAAATAATTGTAATGCATAATCCTTTCGTTTTTTTCTCCTTAAGCTACCGTAAATGTGTTGTCCCACAATGTTTAGGGAAACCTAATTTAATACTTGTCATGTGCACATTAAAAAATTTAGTTTGTTAAGAAGTATCTATATTAAATGTTCACCTTGATACCACAGTATTGAAAAAGTCTTATTACTTTGATTATGTTTACGCCAATTTAAAATTTGCTTCCTGTAATGATCAAACAAATATGTTATACAGTCCATATTTATGGCCAGTGTAATTTAATCAATCCGGTCTTATAGTTTCCTGTTCCATAGTCGATTTTGCCCTTTTCCGATAAAAAATACATACAGGTTCTGTGAAAGATTGTCTGTCTAAAGACAATTAAGAGATGTTTCATAATCGTTGATAAATGTGGTAACATGTAACTAACTACTTTGTATTTTATGTATGTACTGAACTTTTATCATTGCAAGTGTAAACTCCAAAACCATATAATGCGTTTAAATAGTTTTTTATGTGAATTCTTTCTTTGCCACTAATATATTTAATCTGGAAGGTTATGCACCTAGGGTTAATGGAAACCGGACTGCAGTTTTACTCTCTAATTAATTGTCCCTTTTTTGTGTTCACGGCGGTTTTACTCGTAATAATTGCAGAGGTGGACACGGAACCACTTTCCATGGTGATTAGGAATTCGACATTTTACTAATTAAAAGTATTTCATTCAACTAAGTAGTTATAGCAAAATGTAAATATTTATTTTCTTTAAATAACAAATTACTTTCAGTAAATCATGTAAATTACTACAAATTACTGAACAAGCTCAAAAGAATTTAACAAACACAAAATGTAACTTTTGAGGCGGGTCTTTACTTTATTGCAATATAGAAAGATTAATTTTATTTTGAATTCAAATAAAAACATTTATTTTTTTTCAACTTCTTATTGTTAGTAAAATTTTAATTTTTAATGTAGAAGTAATCTCTAATTTAATTTATTTTATTTAAAACAAGGAAAACCTTTTCCTAGGAAACCATTTATAAGACAAGTTGAACTGTTATTATATGGGTATAAATCTAAATAATATTTTCAAAAACTAAAAACACTCTTTTATAGCTAACCAAACTAAAAAATAGAAAATATTTTTTAATTGCAAAGAGTTTGTATTATGGCAGTAGAAGGCAAAACAATCATTCATAGTCAACCACCTCAAAATAAAATTATAATAAAATTTAAGTTATTAACAGAATAAATTAATTCAGAGTAAAGCGTGGATTGCTTAATATATATTTAATATTACAATCATTCTATCGGTAATTATATTTGAGACGAGACATATGAACTGTAGTAAAATGCAGCCTACGCTGTTCAAAGAGCTGATCAGGCTGATCAGGTTTTTCCCGTTATCAATATATTAGGACCAAATTTGTAACCCTTGAGGATAACTAATGTCATAATTCACTTCTGTACAACTGACAAGCATAATGTAGTAGTTAGCTGCAGTATTCGTTTGGTTGCAGTTTTGCTTTACTGGGGTTATGGCTACTAATAAAATGTAACCAAGTAAAATCTTTGAACAGCCGCCATTTTGTACTGGATCAATCTTTTTGAGTGCGGTTTGCGGCATTAAACTCTGCTAGATAAGCCCTTTAAAATGTTGTCCATATTGACCTATGCTCCTATTTAAGATTTCCTTCTGACTCCTTGCGGGACGTCCCCATGATATTATAGAAAACTGATAGTTCCTTCAAAAAGTATATTTTTAGGTGTAGTATTGATATACCAAATCTTGTTTATTTATCTGTTATCGTTCAGAAAATATTATACCCGTGCAGGACTTTATGTACACCCTGTATATACTTTATCATTCTTACTGAGCTGTATTAAAACTATTACTTATTTGAGATATACTATTATAAACTTTACACCCTTAACTAAGTTGAATTTTTCGTATCGTAAATAATTTTATATTTTTATCATATAATTGCTATATTCTGATATATATAATTTCAATAAACATTGAATCGCAAAAAGTACTTGCTCCGCCGGGACCCGAGCCCGGATCTCTCACTTGCCGGGTGAAAAGTGCTACCATTACACCACAGAGTTCTTACTTTTTCTTTGATATCTAAAAGTGAGGGCTCTTTGGTGTAATGGTAGCACATGCACCCGGCAAGTGAGAGATCCGGGTTCGAGTCCAGGCGGAGGAAGTACTTTTTTGCGATTCAAACATACACATACATAATAAAACTAATGGTTATTGTAGTTCAGATTTGAATATACCCATATTTTGGTACATTTATTATTTAATTTATTAGCTATACATCTTCGGTAATGTGTAAAATAACTAAACTGTATTTTTTAAACTTTATTTCTAGTTCATAAAATTTAAAATGCAAGAAAAATTTGGAATAGGTATTGTTTGAAGTGGAATTAGTTAAAAAACATTAAAGGATTTGTCTGATACAAATACTATGTATGTTTCTGTAAAGCAACAACTCAAATTAGTATTATGTAATGTATACTAAACAAAGAACATGCATGGATCATGTACTTAGAGATATGGCTGTCAAGGAAACCACTGGAAATGGCAGAGACTGGATTACGACTATAATATTACTATATTAAGAGAGTCAGCACATCCGAGAATACCGAGACGAATGGAGACTTAAACGCTGGGTTAGCGCAGATCGCGCGCTAGCTCTGTCGCAGAGGATCTATAAAACAATTTATTAATCCTGGCGGTCCTTATAAGGATAATGGATAACTATGATCAAATTATTGCATTGTCATCGGCCCTTGATACGTATGCAACGTTTCAAATTAATCAGACTCCTGGAAATTGGTGAAAATTATGCTCAAATATTCCGTTACATAGATACAACCGAAGCTAATAAAAGTGTGAAAACTGTGAAGGTCACTTCTGTTTAACTTGTATATAATTCTATAGGGTCCACAAAACCGGTTTGCCATTTTTGCCTGAAAATTCTCCGCTTTATTACTCAGCCAGTGTGTCTTAACATATACTAAGCTTCCAACTTTGAATGGGTGTTGACATTCCTTTTCACTATAGACTGCTCTCTTCCTGTTAGCTGAAATAGACTTTTTTAAGTTTAACACTGTTCTTTGGAATCTATCCAAATTATCCGGCTTTGACACATCACAGTCCAATAAATCATTATTGTTCCATCTATTGGTCAGTTCCAAGTTAGGCCTATTTTCGAACATAATTTGATATGGTGAATTTTTAGTAGCTTCTGATGACGCACAATTTATTGCTAATTGTAATTCAGTTAATTTGGTGTCCCACTTAGTTTGATCCGAATTAAAGTAAATTTTTAACATTTGTTTTACAGTCCTCAACTGATGTTCACTTTTCTTTCCCTGTGGGACAAATAGCGTTACAAATTGATGATTGATTCCTCGGGCGAATAAATAGTTTTTCAGTTCGACACTCCTAAAACACTGTGCATTGTCCGACACTAGATTTTTGCAATATGCAACATTTTTAAAAATTTTACTCTCCAACACTTTTATTACGGATTTACTTTTTTGCGTCCTTTATTGCGCTTAAAAATAAAATGTTTGAATGGTCGTCAAGTACAATCAGCATGTTATTATTTCCATTAACAGACCTGGTTAATGGGCCAAAAATGTCTATATACAATTTATCCATAGGCCTAGCTGATACTCCAGAAATTAGTTTGCCACGATAAACCTTACCGGTTTTCGCTAACGCACAAGCTTCACACATATTTACTTTGTCTTTTATCAGCCCTGCTAGATCTGCATGATAAAATAAATCGCATATCTTTCTGGTTGTTTTTAATATCCCATAGTGGCCCCCGATTTCCGATTCATGATAATATTTAAACACCATATTTACTAAATGTTCTGGTAGACATATATTTGGCTTACTAGTAGGCTTTCTTTTATACATTACAACTCCTTTACACAAGAAATATTTTTCCGAGTTAGTACCACCTTTTATACTATTATAAATATTTCGTATTACATTTTCCTGTGTTTGATGAACCTTAAAGTCCGTATAAGCTAGTGGAAAATTACCTTTGCTATTTAATAATATATTATTTACATTTTCTTCCTTAATTGCTACTCTTATGCTATTGTCTATTACACTATCATTTTGTATACCGTCTTGGTATTCTTCAATTTCCTCCACACTTTCCATTTTATCTCTACATTAGAATAATCTAGATAAATAGTCTGCCATCGGATTGTCTTTCAATTTAACATGCTTAATTTTAAACGGTATGCTCAAAATTGTAGCTGCCCACCTACCTAACTTTCCTCCCAGTTTCCTGAAATTACCTAGTACCCACGCTAGTGCACTATTGTCCGTTATTAGCGTAAAAGGTTTTACTTCTAGGTAACTGCGGAATTTGTTTATTGCGCATACCACTGCCAGTGCTTCCTTTTGGTACACAGTCAAGTTTCTTTGTTCTGACTCATTAAATTTTTTTGCATATTAAGCCACTGGTTTATTCTCACCTTCTATTTCCTGCATTAAACAACTTCCTGCCGCCTTGTCACTCGCATCCGTACATAGGATAAATGGCTTATTATAATCTGGTATTATTAATACCGGTGGTGTACTTACACTTTCCTTTAAGTTGTTGAAGCTCTCCTGGCACTCCTGAGTCCACTCAAATTTCCTATTTTTTTTGTTAATTCGTTCAAGCATGCTGCCTTGTCTGCATAATTTGGTATGAACTTTGCGAAATAACTCACCACTCCAATAAATCTACTAACGCCTTTTGCGTCCTTTGGCTCTCTCGCATCTCTAATGGCCGAAGTTCTATGCGGGTCGACTCTTATCTGGTCCTTAGAGATTAGGTGGCCTAAAAACTTGATCTCTTTACATGCAAAGCTCACCTTATTCGGGTTAACTGTAAGTCCATGTTTGGCCAGCCTCTCCACAACATCTCTAACATGTTCTATATGTTCTGGTAAACGTTTACTAAATAATATTATATCATCTACATAATTTAAAGCATACTGAAATGTTACACCTTGCAACACTTTATTTAATAATCGGCTCATTGTTCCATTTCCCCAGTGTAACCTATACGGTACACGGTTGAATTCGTATGATTCGAAAGGTGTAACAAAACCAGTTAAATGCTTGCTTTTTCCGTCAGTTTTAATTGATAAAACGAATTACTCAAATCCAAGTTTGAAAAATAAGTAATCCCTGTAGGTAGTGGTATGATTCATATACATCTCCAATTGGATGTTCCATTCTTTTCAACTTACTGTTTAATTTTGAATAATTAATTACCATCCTTGCTTTATCACTTCCGGGTTTGGTTACCACAAATGCGGGACTAGCATAATTTGACACACTTAGTCTAATTATATTCTGTGCCAACAGTTCATCCAAATTTTTTCTTAATTCGTACAGTTTGAGGGGGGGGGAATAACGGATACAACTTCAATCTTACTGGCTCGGGATCGTTGACTTCTAGGTCAATTTCGAAGTCAATAGCTTGTCCTATTTTATTATTAAAAACTTGTGGGAATTCATTAATAATTTTTAAAATACCCTCCTTTGCCTTATTGCACCCTACAACAATACTCTGGTTCGCATTATTTGTAAGGTTTGAATTATATTGAGATAACTCAATAAAATGGTAACTTCAGGTTTAAACTTAAACCAACACAAATCCTGATTTAAATCCACAACCATACCAGTTCTTTTTATAAAATTCGAACCCAGAATTATTGCCCAAGACAAATTTTTCGTAACAAGAAATTGAACCTTCCAAGAAAAACATGTTATCTTTATTTTTAAAACACATTTACCCAGGATCGATATTTCGTTATTATCTGCCGATAAACATTTAATATCAGTATGGACAAGGACACTGGGCAGTCCTTTCTTTACTAATGACTCATAAACAGTTTCACTTATCAGGTTCACTCCGCTTCCCGTGTCGAATAATACATTATGATGTACCCTTACCGACAAACACTTTTACAACAGGCAGGGTTATTGCGGCTTCGGTACGACCGGCCCCTTTTACATTCATACAGGAGGTTCTCACATTATTCTTATCTCTTGCCCTCATTTGTTCTTTACCTCTACTATAACTATAATAATTTTTAATTTCAGTAGGACGTGTCCTGGGAGATTCCACTCTCAGACTACCTTCATGAAATTCTCCCCTATTTACAAGTTTTTTGAGACAGCAGATTTTTCGAATCTAAGTATCTGTGCTCTCTGAATATATTTAAAACAATATATAGCAATATGTCCCGGTTTATTACAAATGAAACCTTTTACTATTGGCTTTTTTACCATCATTGGATTGTTTGCATTCGAGTTTGCGGTTAAGTTTATATTACTGTTCTGAACAAAGTCCGATTTGCAAACTTTACGTTCCTCGCATACCTTCACTTCTTCATAGGCTACGTTCTGCTCATAAATACATAAATTGTCAAGGCCCGCAAAATTTTTGGGATTTGTAAAAAATACTAGTCTGGCGCTTACTAGAGGCGAGATACCTAATTTTATCAATTCAGTTAGTTCGGCCTCAGAATAATCACATAATAACAATTTCGCATTTTGTTTTAGATTTAAAATATAACTGTAAAAAGAATAAATCAGTTTTCCGTCAGGTTTTTGTGATCTAGTGACTAAATCACTCTTCAAGGCTTCTCTATGACCAAATGGAACAAAATAATCTAATAGTCCTTTGTGTACTTCATTAAAATTACTAGCAATTACCTTAAATTGAAGCATTTTATTGTAGAGTGGACCAGTGGCATATCCAAGACTCATATTTATGATCTCACTATCACTTAAGCTGGTTTCATCACCCTTAATTTTTAACATTATTTCAATGTAACTCAATAATTCTGAAACATTTAGTCCGTCTGTAGGTTTAAAAATTTTTTTAAATCGCACTAGGGGATTAGGCAATTTTTCAAAACTCCTTTCTACATAACATTTCCCCTTGGGAAGACTCAAACCTAAAATATCCTCATTTCTTGTCTGAACCACGGGCTTACTCATCTCTTCAACTTCCTCCTCCTCCAGGCTTGTATTTAAAAGGCTACTTTCGAAATTAACTATCTCCTCCTCGCTTACGCCAAGTTTTCCTAACTTTGCCTTAATTTCGTTCAAACCATCCTTAAGTTTTGAAATTAAGGTTTCAGACGCTCCTTCCCACTTATACAGCTCACACAACACATCAACTCTCATAGTGAGATGTTTGTGCCTACATACTAGTCTCAAATACTCGCCTGTCGATTTTTCCTCGGACAAGTTTCCTATCTTGACAGATAATGCCTCCAAATCAACTTTTATTTCCTTTAATGCAATGCTAGGTTTTATACGCCCTTTCAGGTTACTAGCATTGGCCCTGATATTTAATTTCAAAAGGGACCTAATAATTTTTCTAAGATTCTGGACGGCGTCGCTTTCAGATGCATTTCCGCCCCTAAAATTTATTTCAAATATTAATTCCTTTTTGAGCAACAGCTCCACATGCGCTAGCTCCATTTTATTTTTAATAGAATTTACTTAAAATAAATCAAATACTCATAATACTGTTCTTAAGTCCTAAGTCTTATACACTACACAAGATTATGCAGGTTTATACACAATTTTCAAGTTTATACAAGATTATGCACACTTTGCAGGTGTCCGACAAGTTTATACAAGTTTACAAGTTCTTTCCTGTAAATAACCTGCTATACAAGTTTTTAAGCTCTAAAAGAAAAAGCAGATTGGCGCAAATTATTTACCGTTTATTATAGTACATATTATTTATAAAGTCCGGAGCTAATTTTCTATATATCAGAACAACCTTTCTGAAATACTTAATTTATTCCGAATCTTAAATTTCACTCAAAATTTAACAAAGTTTTACAAAATCTTGATTTGCTTTTCTTCAAAATTTCTCGCAATCGGTCAAATCTAATTTAGAGTCCGATCAAAATTAAAAATAAAACTAAAAAGGTATACTTCACCAAAAAGGTTTAAATTAACAAAATAAAATAAAAAGTTCTCTTCTCATTCAAAGTCAAAATTACACAATGCTTGATGTAAACTTAAGGATCAAAATCTTATTTACAATACTTCAAAAGTTGAATTAATTATCAGCCTCTGTTATATGGCAAAATTTAGAAAATTTAATACAACAGTATAAAACAAAAGATGTTAAACTAAACGCTGGTACGGGACTTACTAATTTGAAGAATATGGAGGCTGAAAAACTATTACGCACTAAAGGAAAAAAAAGAAATATAAAACTTGACTTAAAACACACCGGGTAAAAATTAACTTTATATCCCAAATGTATAGGTATAGAGGAAGTACTATAGCTTCTGAACTGCACGTGTAGACGCTCTGCACTCGACTAGAAGACTACCGTACCCCTCTCTCTTCAAACCAACCGCGACCGGCTCGGGAACCTATCACCGTTGACATCTCTAACAGCTGGAGAGGTCAAACCAACAAAATAATGTCCACGTACCGCGTCTAGTTAACATAGAGCCTACTTCCTACCGCGATTCAGCAGAATGATTATAACTACGGTACACTATTTTGCATGCCACCACAGCGCAGCGTGTTACGCAACATATATGTAGCGTACTCCTTTCTTGTCAATAATGAACTTTAAGCAAAGGAGTACTTGATTCTTTTAGTAAAAAAGTTAACAATATAAGTGTCAACATATCTTAATTGAAGACGCCTCTTCAAAACTAGACTAAAATATTTTAAGATTATAAATAATTGTCAAATCTATGTTTTTATACGATGCACACCAGAATTCTTACAGAACTCACTTTTGAAAGGTACACTGTTGACAATGAGTAAGCAAGAGTAGATAGGAACTTACAAATAATACCTTTCATCAAATGTTTTAGATTAGAAATAGTAATTCGATTTTCAGATTATACCGTATAAAGGTCATTTATATTTTAACAGTAAATTTCATATTACAAAATTACTTCTTTTTCAAGTTTCCTTACCTGGATACATAATAAAGTAATAAATGAACACTCTATGTGATAACTGAACATACTACTGTGTTAATTTGGCTACACTAGGCTGTTATGAGTAAATAAAACTATCGGAATAGTAGGAAATTTTATTAGAATACAGAATAATATATATTTACATAAATAACAATAAATGTTATTCCATTGCTATTAAGCTATTCTATTGGATTGAAAATTAATTCAATATTAGACTGGAAAATGAGCATGATAGTGCTTGCCACTTCATGGGGTTTACTGACCTTTGGTGAAAGGTTTTTTATTGATCATGCAGGTAACATTACGATAACGAACAAAGAAGAGAATACATTTTTTGACAAACAGTGCACAATCTCAACATATTTCAACGTTTTACTTATTAGGACATGAAATTTGCCATATATTTTACATTTTGCATGCAACCTAAGTGAAGTCTTTTACAAGAAGACACATACTTTTACCACTTACAACCAATTGCATGAATGTTAGCGAAGCCTATTTTATAGGACTGGGATCATTTCGTTTGTACGTCTGTCTCTCCGCACGATATACAAACTGACTAATATTTAGAAATTTTCCTTGAAGATTCATTTATGTATAGGCACACCGAGTATGATTATGGTTTTGTATGGTGGAGGGAAGTTAACCCTCAGTAGGTTAGCACAATTCCTTTTTTGTCTACCGGATTATTGATGTATGTTATATACGTTTTGTCTGTCCGTCTATCACAGAACATTTCTACAATAAAATAAGCTATAAATCTGAAATTTTTCATACAACCTCAGCGAAGCTTGTCGTTTGAAACGAGGTATGACATATCCTTTTTATTTAGTTAACAATGAAAATGATTTTGAATCTTATATAAAATATTTGCAGAACATTATGTAAACCCCGTTCTTTCATACATAATTATAGCAAAGGTTGTACTTTCTATAATAATGTGCCAAAGTTATATCTAATTGTTATACAATACGTGATTTTCATTGTGTGCTTGGTAATGCTGCATAAAAAAATATGGTCATATCCTTGAGAAAATATACATTTCATCATTTTGGAATCTGAAATTATTTTGCGAAAAATATCCAAGGAGATTAAAAACAGTGTGACGCGTGAAATCACATACACGTAACAACTTGTTAATTTTATAAACAAAAGAGACACAGTATATATTTTATCTAAATGTTTATCAACAGAATCGGCCCCCAACATGATTTATTCATAATTACAGTTTTATTCTGCCAGCTTTTTCCTTCAGTCCTTTCAAATTTAAAATTTAAAAACATATATGGCTAATATGGCTTGTAAGATGTTTATAAATGTACAAAATCAAATCCAAATCTTCCGGATTGTTATGTTTGCGTATGACGTACTCTTAAAAATAACATAAACATTTTAAC
Organism: Homalodisca vitripennis; assembly: GCF_021130785.1. NCBI lineage: Eukaryota > Metazoa > Arthropoda > Insecta > Hemiptera > Cicadellidae > Homalodisca > Homalodisca vitripennis. The sequence continues at coordinate 27,230 of NW_025780039.1, forward strand.
CAACTCATTTTAAATTAGAAAATTTTGAATTAAAATATTAGTTAAATGTATTAATAAATTATTAATATTTAAGAATTAATATGAATCAAAATATGGAAATTGAGTTTTTTAAGGATAAAGTTACAAGTAAATTAAAAATATAAATAAATTAATAATATAATATAAATTTTCTAATAAACGGATTAACATTATATTAGCAAATATAGATCAAGTAAAGTCTTACTGCATTAGTTCTTGAAACTGGTAGTTTAAATTATAAATGAGTTGAAACATTTTATAACAGACCAACGCGGTGTCCGGGTATTATTAAATAACTCTTCAATAAGATGTTTTACTGCATAATTAGTGTCTTTACCAAAGCAATTTAGTTGAGAGGAAATGCTTAAAATGATTTACGTTTCAATCAATGTTACTTGAAACATTATAAGCTGCATTTATCTGCTCTTGTACAAGGATCCCCAACTGCTAATCTACTGTTTCTCTCAAAATACTTATATAATCATAACTATATATTTCAGAAAAAACACATTAAAATATTAAATGTATATTTCTGTAAAAAAACAGTGGGAATTTTGCAAGGTAAAATTTAAATATAATGGGATAATATTAAAGTATTATTTAATAAAATGACCTTTGATTTATTAAATTAGCATAGGCGTTTAGTTTATAAAGGAATTCTCATAACGCCAAATTGCATTTTAAGTCTTTAAATTTAGAATAAAACAAAAATATTTTTTCTATATTATACTTTTTAACGTGCTTCTTGGCGTATCGATTTCGAGAATTCTGCCATGAAAAATCATTTACAAACTCATTAGAATTGTTAATTTAAAATTCATGCCAATTCACGAAAATCAGTAAATGCAGACTAATACTAGCCGTAATCTTGGAATATATATATATATATATATATATATATATATATATATATATATATATATATATATAAGAGTATAGAACAGTAAGAGCAATCCCTAGGATTACTTATCCATATTTCATCAATACCTGCCTATGCAATCAACCAGCTATAACTGTGAGAAGTACATTACTGTGAACAAACGTACGTCGTACGCCCGTTAGGGTGTTTGCAAAAATAGTTTTGTTTATAAGATCATTTATATACAGTTTTTTGTAAGTATTTCCTTGGATATATTTGGGCCTAATATACAAATAAAATGTGTATTCAGTTTAATATTTTAATTTCATTTTTAGAGATTTTTAGATTATAAGCGATAACAGCCTACAATAAAAAGTCATTATGTTGCAAGTATTGAAATATACCTTCCTAGTCATTTTAATAATATACCATGTAAAAACATGGTCTAATCATTTTTGGGCATGCTAACAATTTGTAAAAGAGAAATTAGGTAACTAAATTTTCATTTGAAAGAGTAAAATCTTTTTTTTTCTGGAGTAAAAATGAGTTAAACCGGCATGAACTGAAAAACTAGCTTTGAGGTAAAAAGTATTTCTACAAACTCACATGTTACATAAACACTTAAAATAATTCAAGTATGATCAAATATATACCAAGAATCTTCACAAACAGTGGAAATATAATATACAATAATGGTAGAAGGTTTTTCATCCTTATTATTCTGAAGTCTTTTGGATCTGTCAACCTTTAGTTAGGTCTCTAATGGTTCTCTATCAAATGTGGTGGCCAATTAAAGTTGGAAGTTTTTTCTACCTAAGTTACATTTAAATTTATTGTAAGGCAGATAAGGCATTCACTCACTAGACATTTATGGAACTTACGAAATTTAACCAATATATAAAAAATCAACAGACATTAACTACTATTATTAACAAAGCATTTAATAGGTTTTGTAATTTTAATCAAAGCCCATGATAATTCCAGTAACCTTATACAAAATGGTGTCACTGATTTTTTTTTCTATTTATTATAATTGTATATGCAAAAATACTAATATGCAAGATTATTTTATGAAATTTCTAAAAAATAATTGCATTCAATTAAATATACCCGGTTTTTTAGCTGAGTGGGGCTATCCTTCAAAAGGCTGTAAAATGTCTTTTCTGTCTATGGATAGTCTCGATAGTAACGAGAAATTTTCAGAATAAATAAATGTGTAAACTAACTGAGTACAAGCATATAAGTTAACATGTGACATATTAATAAACAGCGTGAATGTCAATGTTTTCAATTTCGTAACAAGAGCTGTTTTCAGCGCATTCTTGCATTGTAATGTTCCCTCTGTCTCACTGGAAAATGAGTTATTTGAACACTGTTAACAATCAATTAACAAAAATGTAAATGTATCAGGTGCGATGTTCTGTAAGACTCTAACCTTTATATATCTTCACCTTCAACATATCAAAGAATGAGTTCTTTGATGAATCTTATCCAAAGATGGATTTTTGCGGAGCTTAATTGATGTCTACCATTTAGTTGGTTGCCACAATTTCCTTGTTTGTCTGGCCGGTGGAAATAAAAATGTTTTTCTGTATGATCCTTAGAGAAAAATTAGTAGGCTTAAGATTTGACATGAAATCTTGTTCACGACTTTTACACGATCTTTACGTATTGTAAGTTTTAAATAATTTAACTCATATTTATATGGTTTAACAAACAATAAGAGGTCAATAAGAGTGACAAATCGTGTTAAGGCGATTATACTACACGTGTTTGCTCTATGTAAAGCCCTGACATTATAAAATAACATAAACCTATATTATCCACTGTTTGAAACGGATTCTATTAATCATACCTTTATTCTATTCTCTGTATGACCTTTCCAGCGCACTAAATTGTTTAAATATTTACACACACACACACACACACACACACACACACACACACACACACACACACACACACACACACACACACACACACACACACACACACACACACACACACACACCACACACACACACACACACACACACACAAACAAACAAACATACTTACACACACAAATATATATATATATTTATATATACTTTATATACTATAACTATAGAAAGAGCTTGTCACTTTTGCCTTTTTGTATTAACTAATATATTTTAGAGTTCAACATGAAAGTAAGTAAGGATGTATACCTTTTACACTAAATTTAAGTTACATATTTCTAAAATTTTATACATGTAATTATTCCACAATATATTGAATGATTAATAGTTAAAACACCAAATAAAACACAACTTATTATTAAATTTGAGTATTAGAATATGAAAAAAAATGCCCATTAGGTCTTTTTTGTCCATAAATCAACGGGTTTCTTAAATGTACTAAATATTGAATTGAATTTCAACTAGTTTAAAAATTATAACTAAATAAATTAGTGGCGTAAAGTTTGTTTTACGAAAAATTATTCATTTCTATTACATCTTTAAAACACAGAAAAAACATACTAAAATTAATTTAAAAGTGCTGGCAAAATAGTTTGTTTTATTATTTTTTATAATTTACATACAGAACTATTATGTTATACGAAAGAAAATACAATAAATATGAAGTTAGTTCACAGATTTGAATTACATGAAAGCTTAGTAAATTAGTATAGCTACCTTTTATTCCTCACTGTGACAAATTCATCTACGAAAAGATTCTTAATAAATACAAAACGAATAAATATAACAAAGTTAAATTCTAATTAGAGGTTTTACTTAATTTTACTAACTAACTTACGGATGAAATGTTTACACTTGAGTGTAAAATTTGTAACTGAACAATGAGAAGGTATGCAATACAAATTTGTCCTTTACAATCACGCTTATCTTTCTAGGATGAGGACTTTTGTTAAATACCTGAAACATTATCAAGATTTAATGAAAAGGTGCCACTGTAATTACGGAACATTCTGCAAGGCTTTTCACAAGTGAAATAACTAATGATGGCTTAGAGTTACAATATCTTTTTGCTTTATACAAAAAACACAGTTAGTAATCGTTGTTCTTCTTTTCTCTTTTCTTATTGAAGAATATTACACTATGGCGCAAATATTTACTTTAGGATGATATATGTTGTGCACAGAATAATGTGTTAATATACCGATTTATTATAATCTTATTCCTATATATATATATATATATATATATATATATATATATATATATATATATATATATAAAGTTTGTTTTTCTTGTTTGAGTTCTAACCTAATGTTTTTTCACAATTTATGTAAATATTTATACATGTATATTTATCTGAAGAAGTGTACCTAGATACACGAAAATTTATAAATGTTTCAAACCAATATACCGTGGTTTATTTGTTAAGAAGAGAATAACCTGTTTCTGTAAATATATATATATATATATATATATAGAAGAGAAAAGACACACACACACACACACACACACACACACACACACATGTATGTACATAAACATATTTTATATACATATATAATTTTATACTGTACATATAAAATTTCCTGATGGTGAATGTTTGAACACATTTTTATTTATATATATACAAAAACAAGTACAAATACTAAGTACCAGAGAAGTAAGATAATAAAGCAGAAAGATTAAATAAATTTATAAATTTGTGGAAATAACATAAATAAAAATGTGTTCAAACATTCACCATCAGGAAATTTTATACTTACAGTTCAAAGCGAATGCAGCATTTCAAGACTTCAAGTCTGTATTTAACTTCGTTCTTGAAATATATTTCCAGCCTTTTCCAGGCAGACGCTTATGTAATAGTCATTAATATACAATTAGAATGATGTGACCAAATTAATCGTGGAATGCCCTACCTCTCCTAAAGTGAATCCGCGCTCACTTCTAAAGTTATCAAACCGCCGTGCACTGAACACAACAAAGGGAGGTTTATTACGGGAGTAAAGCTACAGCGCCGCGCTTCTACGTTGCTGTTATTCGCTCGGGATTTCCATACAATCATGATGTACAGCATAGTTCTCCAAAGTGCAAGTCTAAAGTTATTAGTTTGTAGAGGTTACGGAACTGACTAAACAAATATACAGTTTCTACGGCTTTGTACATTACCGGGCGGACTTAAACAAAAAGTGTATCCAAATATGATTAACTCATCAGTAAACATTTATTTAATCAAGAATTAAGATGTCTACTGGTTATAATATTTCACAATACATTATGACACAGAACAATTAATTAGAAACTGTGATCTGAGCATTCAATTTTCACCTTATGAATAAAATTAAGTCTCTAACAAAACATTAATATAATAATAGTTTTAAACGTTCCCTAAGTATTCATTTTGGAACTTTCTACCTGCCGGTAGAACCAATGAAATTACTCTCGACATCTTATTCATAAAGTTTAACTTTCTTTATCTGTTACTAACATACCGCTTAAAATTATTCAGAAATTCATTAATTAAATCCTGGATAGTGCTTGTAGCCATATTTTTCTGTAGCCAAGTAGGGTTTTTTAAATGAGATATTTGCTAGCGTTCTCTGTTTTTTTAATATGTAAGCTACCCTGTAACCGTCTCCAATAATTGTTTTTTCTCTACCAACAAAATGTGTTAAATTCTATGATTTCTTCAAAGCATTTTACTATGTTATTAACAATACATACCTTCGTTTTCATAAAAATTATTGCCTACTTTTTCACGATCAGTTGTCTTAAGGAATTTTGCCTTTTTTCATTGGGCAGAAAGGTTTAATGGGCTGGTATTAATTGCATATCTTAGCATTTATAATATTATCAAATTTTCCAAATAAAGTTTGTCCACTCATATTTACACCTTTGGCTTTTCGGCTGAAAATAATGGATATAATTTCTGTAGGCAATTATTGTCATAAAACAATACTTGTAAAATCTTCCAAAACCTCATAACTTCGAGAAATGGCTACCAATAATATCGTTATTCCATCTCGCTGCTAAACGTAGGAGTACTCTTCTACCTAAATACCGTACTGCCATGAAGTAAACTTGGTATATTTAAATAAATAGCCTAAGTAGTCCTCTTATGGATATGAAAATTCTTCTATGAAAAGTAAGAATAATTGTCATCTCTATTTTTTCCTCTCTGCTCGTTGAATTGTACTTTCGGCCTTGCCTACAACGTAATACTTTCCAATTTTATATTATTTAATAGCATTTTTAGCATTGATTTCTTTTCTAATTACTCTAATGTAAATAACCAATGAAATAATATGTATAGTGTAGTTACGATCTCTGTTATGAATTTCCTAAATGCAATTTTAAAATGTGTAATTCTATCAAAAGGGATCGGGTAGTGGAAAGTACAAGATTTATTATTAAATATAATGTTTTTTTTTAATACATGACTATTTTCAGAAAATATTTTAAATTTATTTTATGTTGACATTTAATATACCAATTTATAGCAGTGATATAGATGCGCTGGTTCCAAGTATTAATTTCAACATATTTCTTTAGAAGAGAATTATAGATACAGAACACTGCAGAGGATGGAAGTTGTTATGTGTTGGGTTTACTTTGTGAGAAAGTCCATTATAAACGCAGACATCTCCACCTTCCAGCTTTGACTGGTAGTGGTTGAAACAGAATAATAGTACTGGGTGTTACCAAATAAGTATAAGTAAGTTCTGTAGTTAAAAACAACAAAAATGTAATTATAGAATTTATGACACAAAATAAAGATTTGTTTTGGGGAAAACAAAAAAGTTATGATTATGTCTTAGATATGGCTTAAAGATATTGACTATCCACTCAATTAATTTGTTCTTTTCACCCTTTGACTAAAAATTTTTTATTTGAAACTCTCATACAATTTTACTCAGATTGTTTACAAATAAAGTTATTATTCTCTTTTTCGTTGTCCATAAGACATATGTAAAAGTATTTGCTGACAATCAGCAAGATTCTATGAGGTAACATGCATTATCTTCGACCTCACTGTTGCTGATATATGCGTGAGGTTTCAAGGAAAATTTCAAGTCCACATGTGAATTGCGTTTAAAATATTGTCTGGAGTGACAGACAGATTAACAGATATACAGGTCAGATAGGAAATTACATTTTTGCAGTCCCACGAGGGAGAGTTTTTGCTAAGCTAAGCAAAGAGCGTGAAGAGACACTCCCGTGTTTTTGCTATTCACCATACACTTAGCTGTATTCTCTATAGAGTGAATTACGAGAAATAAATAGATACGACTACGTATACACGAGTACAAGTGCTACTTCATAACCGCAGTTCGATCCTTGCCGGTAACTATGTAATGTGGCTAAAATAACGGCTACTGTTACTAGCTATGATCCATGCCACTGAATTCTGCGTTTAACATGTAAGATCATATTATTTTGAACTGTTTCATGAAACTCATAATAATCATACACGCTTTACATTTTGTAATAGAATATATATCAGCACCAGTCTCAAATTGAAAAATAGGTCCAGTTCCATAGAAACAATCCAATATCCGTTATAAAATAAAGAATTTTAATTGAAATTGAAATATTATGATCACTGATTTTTTGTACGACGAAAGAATACAATAAAATAGCATTCAAAACTTCTGTCCGAATACAATGTTCTATGTTTATAACGACTTTAAAACACTTGAACGCAGTAAAATATTATGCTTATGGGATAATAGTGTAATAATAATTACTATGTAACTTCGTCAAACAGTTGAAACTGTAGTCATACACTACTATAGTTTAAACTTTTAATACGTTATCTTCTGGTGTAGTAGTCAATCGTTCCGATTGCCAAACTTTTTATTTTTGATAGACACAGAGATAGTTTAGCTAAAGATTGAAAAAGCATTGCGTGAAACATAATTTTATAATAATTGATAGTAGACTTCTTTCGCTTAACATTTGTTAAATGTGAAGCACACAATAAACGGAATTTTTGAAAATATGGAAGTTTTAAATGAAAGTCACAAAGGGATCAAACTAAACACGCTTGGAGAGTACGAAATTTATGAACATCATAAAAGTAATCCATTAGGTAAATTTATTTAAAATAAGAAGCTACAATTCATTGTTCATTATTTAACGCTCCATCGCAGCAGGGTCTCGCCTAGAGACCCGTAAGTTGATAACGTCGATGAACCGGCCTTGATGTTATATCATTTATTTATTTATTGTTTTATTTTATTTTTTTGCTGTTTACGTAAATATTAAAATAATAAATTATTTAAACTATAACTATTCTAGATGGATAATCCTCGCTTTGAATTGACACCGACACCAGAACATGACTACAGTTTGAAATCATTAACGAATGTAATTTACTTATTGTTATTATTCAGTTCAGGTTGATATAAGATGAACAATATTAATAATACTTACTGCTTAAGAAATTACAGTTATCTAAATAGATTTTAGTTTGTATTTATAGAAAAAAGTTCTGGAACTATGACGTAAAAACCTTTATATTTTAATCGATCGGACTTGTTTCTTGGAAGTGTTCATAATATATTATAAAAGAGTAAATTATAGTATTATAAATATATGTATGTGTGTGTGTGTTTGCGTGTATATATATATATATATATCAAAATTTTGCCTCAAATTTGAAAAAGTAAACAACTTAAATTATTTGGGAGTAAGACTGACGAATAATAATGAAGAAGACATGGAAATACAACAAAGGATAAATGCAGCACACAGAAGTTTATCAGCATGCCACAAGCTATTAAGCTCGGCATACTACTATCACACAAAACCCAACTCCGTAATATATAAAACCATTATAAGACCAGTTCTGTTATATGGCTCAGACAACTGGGTGTTAAGTAAAAAAACAGAAAAACGTTTGATAGTATTTGAGAACAAATTATTGATAAAAAATCTATGGGCCAACCCTTGAAGATGGAGAGTGGAGGATAAAACATAATGTATAGTTGAGGCAACTATATATGGACCTAGACATAGTGGCCGAGGTGAGAAGTAGGAGACTGAGATTGGCTGGCCATTTACTAAGGAAGGAGGACAACTCCTTAGTCAAGAACGTCCTTGTAAACAATCCGGAGGGCAGAAGACCACCAGGAAGGCCCAAGTTGAGATGGCGAGACCAGATCAGAAGAGAAATAAGAAAACTGGGAAGAAGGGAAGAAGAGGCAATGGATAGAAAGATCTGGAGACAGTGTGTGTGTTGGCGAGGCAAAGTACCACCTTGGGTACCAAGAGCCACGGCAGTAAGTAAGTAAGTAATATATATATATATATATATATATATATATATATTATATATATATTGTATGTATTATTTTTTTCACACGGGCTCAATTTATATATAGTTGACACTTGAAAAAACACTACTGGGTACAATAAGATTACTAAGTTTTCTCGTTATACGGGTACATTAGTATTTTATTACGGATTATAAGAAACTATTCTGTTACCGTACATTCACGAACGAAAGCAAAGTATTTAATTCATCATTCTAACTGTTAATACTAGAAAAAATAACAGAGGCATTTTAAAGGAAGTCACAGTTGTCACGTTTCCGACGCTACTGCCGCGACCACTACTCGTCGGAAGATGGCGGTGACATCAAAGAAACTAATTGGCTCTCGTACACATGTAGTCCTGCTTGTTACGCTTGTTAGACAGTACAAAAGTATCACATATAAACAGATTAACGTCCTAAATACATAGGCGTAATACAGAAAGGCCTAAAACCTTAATTATTATATTTATCTGTTAGAATTAAAATCAAAACGTGATTAAAAAGAGTTTCCTCCACATATATCATAAATTATATTGAAAGATAAAAAAATTTAAAAATATATTCTATGGAAATTCGAATTATTTCACCAAAATAGGTTTTTTAAGTCAAACATTTAAGTCAAATAGTTGATTTCAAACGATTGTTAAACGTCGAAAATGGGGTTTTGTAAATTTTAATCTTAAATTTAATGTATAAAATTTGAAGCGGATATATTTTACGATATTTTTATATAATGAATTAGTTTTAAAATAATATTCCACGAATTTGGGTAAAAAACTCAGAATAAACAAACGTTGAAAATGCTTAATTTATCGTTCCCGAAAAAAATTTTTAGTTCAAATGAACAGTGTCAGGTAAAAGGAAGTTCTACTTAACACTAGTTATATAGAGTTGAACTAGTTTACAAATATTTTATGTAGCATTCAAAAAAAATGTTTACTATTCATAAATTACCAAGGAAAGAGTTTTTTCAATTTAGAATGTTGTGATTTCACAAAAAGGCTGAACATTTTTTTACATTAATGCAGGTTTGAATTTTAAATTTAATCTATCAAAATAAGTGGGAAAATAAATTATACATTTTTTATCAATCACGTTATTAAAACATTGTCAGTATAAACTCTCCTTTAGAATATTAAAACAATACAATGCAAAGGTCATGTGTTTCTGAATCACCCATAATTTATTCTTCAGTCATAAGCATATAGACACTGAGTTTATTACGTGTTAAATCTGTTTGGCTCCGCGAGAGCCATAGATAAATTAATTATAATAAATTACTCTATATGTATAAAAATTATTAGGGAGACTTTTTTAGTATTTACCACAACTTTCAGGATTTAATAGAGGCAAGTTTATTTGTATTGCCTTGACGTAAGCAGTCGAACGAAAGGCCATGCAAGATCAAGTTGGCATTGTTGACAAGAGTAAAGCGTGCGGGGTTCATTTATCACTGAAAATGATTAATGAATGTTCGTTTGTTTGTCAAAGAGAATGGATTGAAGGGATGTATAAAATGTTCTCACTGCCTCTCCTACATTAATATCTATACGCTTTTTGTATTTGTAGTTCATGCCTTATCTATATTGAAATAAAGTAGTGTTGGACGTACGAAGAAAAGAAAGTGATCCTAAAATAGGTCACATTGATTGCATTTATAGGTATTGCTTGAAACTTGTATTTGAGATCTATTGTTTACTAAAACATTTTTCTATAAAAATAACGTCATAGGGGAGCAGACCTCTCTATCTTCCGCCATGTTAGTCTATGTACCTTTTTCTAAGTAACCATTGGAGATAGTAATCTGAAATTTTTACTACTAACTTATACTGTTTTTATAAACATTTTATCCAGTGGGTTGTAAAAAATCTCAAATAATTTGTTTACAATATTTTTTTTATTTCAAACTTTTTTTACATAAAAGTATACATACAAATATTAATAATCTTTTTGTTTTTTAACATATTTGAAAACCTGCTGGAGTAAGTGTGTATAATGATACCCAAAATGTGTGTGCCCAGTTGCAATGTCCTAGCTTCAATGGGTCCTGAGAAAAAGGTACATTAGTAAAAAAACAACATTTTCGGGAAATTTGATTTTATTACAAAACAGGTTACACTTTTACCTTTAGTAGTGTCCAGTAGCATAAAAAGGGTTGTGAAGGTCCTCATCTGCTTCAAATTCATCTTCAAGTACCATTCGCTTTAGAGAATTGGCTTGGCGAAACTTTTTTTGAATTTCTTCAATAGCTTTTTCTGCACTAGCTACACGGCGATCATCAAGATTATTCATTGCCCTAACGAAGTTAAATCCAGGTTGCAAGTTCAGAAGCTTGAATACAATGCACTTGCTGACATTTTCTTTGTTGTAGCAAGCAATTGCATCAAAGACTCCCAGTTCGGGGGTATTTATGCGCACAAAAACCTTTGTCAGTAGCCTACTCCAGATCACACTGTTTAGCGACTCGCTAACATTTTTGTGTCCCGCCATGAACACACTTGCTCAACAGAAATTCAATTGAAAGGTCTCTAAAAACAGGTTTATTTCCTTCGTGACAGTAGCAGGTAGGTGTGTATAATCTGTGTGTTTGTAGGGAGTTTTCTTCAATTTGGCGATTTGGTATTTGCACCAGGAATCATTGTCGCTTGGGCACAAATCATGACACGGTTCTTCATCTGTAGAGCCCACATGAAAGTACTCTGCCCAAATAGCACTTTTCATGGCTTGGACTCCTTCCTGGGCATTTCTTCTTATGGCTAGACCATAATACAACTGAATCGTATTTATATCAGCTTCTGTCAAACGCCCTTTGCCTCCAGTAGTTTTATTGTCTTCTAAAACTTTTTTACCATTTCTTTGTTTGCATGTTCTAAGCCTTGTGCCCATCCTCTTCTGGACATGGCCAACACACTCAATTTTCTCAATTGTGAAGTCTGGGCCATAAGGTTGTTCATTGCAAACTGTTTCAAAGCCCTTACAATCACCGTCACCAATATAATGACTATAACGAACTCCGTAGTCAGGTTCAGATCTGAAGAAAATGTTCCGAACTCCAGCAACCTCCATTCTTTCACTAGTCCCGGAATAATTGGCTATACATGTCTCGCTGTGATTGTTTGTAAGTCTCTCTTTGCACTTAAAAAATTTAGAAAAAACCTCAACATCTAGTACCTCGCCTGTAGTCACGCTTGTAGCTGTTACAACTCCATTCAAGGACGAGTAACCACGACGGTGCCAGTTTCCGTCCAATGCTACAGCCAAAATCCTGTTTCCATCATTCTCAATTACAGCTTTTTCAACAGAACATTTCATGCTTTCAACACACACACTTTTAGTACTAACTAAAATTAGCTTATTGTAAAATGCAAACTTTGAAGGTTTAGGTATGATCAGCAGTCCCGCAAGCATTTCTCCTGCTTCTTGACCTAGGCTTACTGATCGCAAGGCGTACACAATCCTTACATTTATATCATAAACTGGACGACGGATTGTATTAAGCCCATCTTCTAAACTAACATTCGTGAAGGACAGCTTGAGTTACTAGATTTTGCCTCACATTGCAAACACACTAGATTCAGTGTAAAAGCTAAGCCTACCTTTTTGGAAGTAGACGATGACAAACAACAATAGCAATGTTTACAAACCGCAACTCGTTGAATAAGTTCCTGAACGGCACTTACATCTATAATTTTATATTCAAGCGTGCAGTTTTCAAATTGTTTGTATTCTTCACGATGTTGAATCTTTACTTTACTTTACACGAGAGCTTTACTTTGGAGGCACTAGTATCTGTAGGCTTAGCTTAGCTTTTATTTGGAGGTGGAGTATGTGCAGATATACTAGGCCTATATAGGCCTAGATTAGAAGTAGATTTATTAGCATGAATACCAAAAGGTTTCTTCTTTTTGAAAACTATAGTAGATCTAGGCATTATACAGTCATTACTACACAAAATCAATCTATAAACAGTTTCACTGCACGCAAAACACAACTTTGCTTTTCGCAGAAAATCAAATAAAATAATAAGTAAACTTATAACCTCAAATCTTGTTACTACAGCAACAGATTGTAAAACAAAACACAGAACGTAATCAATAACATATGAAATATGAGCCGTCACCAGCCACAGCCTGCAAAATAACATTTTCATCCAAAATAAACGTACTATATACGAAGAGGTATTCTACAATATTGCATGATTCACAAAACGTTGCAAAATCGCGCTTGCAGGGCTCTAGAAAAAAAAAAGATTTTTCTTATCTAATATACTTTAAAAATATATTATGTTATATATCAAATTAAAGAGCAGAAAACGTGCTTTAATAATAATAAAAAAAACAAAAAAATAGATAAAAAATTTTTTTTGAGGTCTGCTCCCCTGGTTTAAATATAAGGAAGATTTTTGAAAAGCTATTTTGATGTACATAATAGGTTTTACGTTAGGGAAGATTCTAATGCACCTTCAGTGTGTAACTCTTACCTCACCAGCCCAGGTATCACTTCAAGCAGGTGCCTAATTAAGCCAACTAGCGCTCCTACAGTATCATAAGAGGGCAACACCGGATTTTCATACTCTGCTTCTATTGCCTTGTTATTTATCAAGTTCTCTTTATATGAAAATAAATATTAAAGTGCTGTCTGTCAGAGACAATTTCCAAAAAATGGCTACACTCTATAGCAGCCACCTTCTTGCCAGTCCCTCATGGTGTGTACTAGGGCCTCGGTACAAGTTACGACCACTTTCACCTCGTAAAACACTTTCCTTTCAAAAGGGAGGAGATCGATTGGAATGGCCCCAGCCTAGATGAATTTGGTATCCGGTGTGCCCCTTTTTACCGTACTATTGTCATATTTTGTTTGTAGCACTCTTGACTTAGTAATATATTTTTTAAATAATATATAATATCTATAAAGTATATATCTAAAAGCACATAATCATGGATCCGTTCGTAGTTTGTGTGCAGCAATCCGTGTCTTTGATGAAATAGTTCTCACAATTTGTGAATTACTTTAGAATAATGTGCATAGCTTTCTTAATGAAAGACCTTGTTATATAATACGATAGGGTACTGCATATTTAAAAAATGGAATTAGTTATAAAGCCTATCATTAGTAATAAGGTACTCATTTTTATTGTTCATGATGAAGAGGACCAGACTTTAATAAAATTTTTTAAGTCATTCTTTTTAAATTTTTTTCATTAAATTGGACTTGAATATCTTGCTCTGCCAAACAATGTAGACATATAATTTTGTAATGAGTTTGGATTCAAAACATTACAGTTTGTAACTGTATGGATTTAGATATTGTTGTCGAGAATTACAAACTAAACCAGCATCAATAATACTTAAATCATGATAGTTGTCATTTAATGTAAAGATGATACACTATACAATAAAGTAAGTTTTGCTTTTAACATCCATGATCACTACATCATACTATTTCCTCGCTTCAGTCCACGAACTCTATATCAGTATTTGTATACTACCTAAGCAGTTTCGTATACCTCACCAGTGAGAAATGTTAAAGGAAGTCTCAACGAAGATTATTTGTTATAAACATTTTATTATTGTTTATTGTGGTTCCACTCGCTAAAATCACAGACTCAACGTGCTTGCTTGTTTTCTCGTGTTTTAGTCATGGAGTGAAAGGTTTTTTAAATAATTTTAATGCATAATCCTTCCGTTTTTTTTTCTCCTTAAGCTACCATAAATGTGTTGTCCCACAATGTCTAAGGAAACCTAATTTAATACTTGTCATATGTACATTAAATATTTAGTTTCTAAAGAAATATCTATATTAAATTTTCACCTTGATACCACAGTATTGAAACAGTCTTATTACTCTGATTATGTTTACGCCAATTTAAAATTTGCTTCCTTTAATGATAAAACAAATATTATAATTTCATGTTCAATAGTCGGTTGTGCCCTTTTCCGATAAAAAATACATACACAGGTAAAATTAATAAATGTTTCATAATCGTTGATAATGTGGTAACAGGTAACTACTTTGTATTTTATATCTGTACTGAACTTTTATCATTGCAAGTGGAAACTCTTAAACCTTATAACGGGTTTAAATGGGTTTTTTTGCGAATTCTTTCTTTGCCACTAATATATTTAATCTGGAAGGTTATGCACCAAGGATTAATGGCAACTGGAATGCAGTTTTACTCTCTAATTAATTGTCCCTTTGTTGTGTTCACGGCGGTTTTACTCGTAATAATTGCAGAGGTGGACACGGAACCACTTTCCAAGGTGATTACGAATTCAACATTTTACTAATTAAAAGTATTTCATTCAACTAAGTAATTATAGCACAATGTAAATATTTATTTTCTTTAAATAACAAATTACTTTCAATATATCATGTACATTACTACAAATACTGTACAAGCTCAACAGAATTTGACAAACACAAAATGTAACTTTTGAGGCGCGTCTTTACTTTATTCCAATATAGAAAGAATACTTTTATTTTTGAATTCAAATAAAAACATTTTTTTTTCAACTTCAAATTGTTAGATAAATTTTAATTTTTAATGTAGAAGTAATCTCTAATTTAATTTATTTTATTTAAAACAAGGAAACCTTTTCCTGGGAAACCATTTATAAGACGAGTTGAACTGTTATTATATGGGTATAAATCTAAATATTTATAACGAGTTACTTTCGTTTCCGATTTCAACTTTAAGTTTGTTACAATACAAATTTTTTAAGTAATTGGAAAATATTTTCCTATAAAACTTTCCTAGTACATATGTGGTATAATAAATAGTATAACTGGAGAAATAAGGACATTTAAAATAATACAATTATTAAATAAAGAGATGTTGTGGGATCTGCTGATCTCTCTAAAGTTACACATAACTTATATTTATGTTTGTATTTTAATATACCATTTTTAGATTCCAAAAAAGTGTAATTTTAGGACGTATAATGAAGTTAAAATATATCTCAGATTTGTAGGGTTGAAAGTGTAGGGGTACAATTGGAACAAAGTTTATATTTTAATCCGTTTGGAATAGACAGGTAGTGAGTGAGCTAGGTGGTCTAAATTAATTGATTCTTTGTAATATAACATAAACTATACCACAGCCTATAAACAATCCGAGATTTTTGTGTGCAAATACGCATTCGTGTTTCAAATACAGATATAGTGAATAAAAGAAATTAAATACGTGAAAACATTAAACATTTAAGCTCTCATAGTTTCGTGAGGTACTTTATTTTAAAATTCCCTCTAGTAAAATATAAGTAGTTTAAAACGCTTTACTCAATATAACGTTCTTTAATATAACATCGCCCCATTCAAACTTAGTAAAAGTATTTGAAAGACTATAAGTACATTTGCTGATTCAACCATGCACTTACTGGCCCCAATAAAATCTTCTCTTTCATGAAAAAGCGCATTGGAACTAAACCTCATATTGAGAGCAAATGTCTAAGAATATATTCTTTGTGGCACACTTAAAAGAAGTCAGTAATAAGGAACGGTTACTTTATATAACTATCTGAATCCTACCAAAACTTACTTTAATGAAATTATTAGTTTTTCATAAATAACTAATGCAATATTAATATTTACCTCGTGTCACGGTTGTGTAATATTTATTGATACTATTTCCTTTATAAATAATATAAATTGCTTGGTTCATACTGGAGGAACATAAGAATATGTGATGCAATGTTGTGTTGAGTAAATATTTTTTTATATTTTAAGACTCCTATATATCTTACAGCTCTCAATATTAAGCTAACAATAAATTCATAGAATCAATGTAAATGTAATATATACAAAAGCATGTATTTTAATTTGTTAACATAAATTCTTAGTTTGCTATGAAAGACAGGATCATTCCTGGCAAACTCATATAAATAACATTCTAAACTCTTGGAGATATCACTGTTATTGAAAGACATTTGAATATCCTAAGTCATTTTAGATTTAGGTTTAAAGATCACTGTTTTTGTGTAGAGTTATCCCTGTAGAGGATATTGAAACAGTTTAGTAAGCAAATTCATGAACTAACTCAAATTTCTCTTTAACATTCGATGATGTTTTGAATAGCTTTAAGTGTTCCATTAAAAATTGAGGTATCTGTTGAGTGATCCTAAAGTCGTTTGCTATTCAATAATCCATGGTATATGTAGCTTAAAAATGGAAGTAGGCTTATTGATGATATAGTTAAAAATTACGAGTGTAACCGAATACATTTCAGTTATTTCTATTTCGATACATCTGAAAGTACTGCGAAAAAATTAGGAAAGTTGTAGATTAAATGACTTACTTTTAACATAGTTAGTATTAGTTCATTTGTGACTGAGTTTTGTTTTAATAATGGATCTGAACAGTTTTTACCTGAACACTAACCTGCCTTCCTCACCTCTTCTTTTAATTTTATTCAAATTGATGTATCAGAGAAAGATGTATCTATTTATAAAAAAAATTGAAGTACGCTAAACCAAGTGTAGTAACAGGCTGAAACTGACTGGGAAGTTTCACATCTATAGCTCCTGAAATGTCACATGTTAATGTCTAATCTGGTATGAGTTTATTTAGTTAGTTTCAAAATGTATTATTCTGGTATTTTACCGTTTTCATCATAGTTACCCACTAGAGCAATGTAAAACAGTTCCCTAACGCTTAGCCAAATCCCATGGAATACCATGTACCATCAAGTAACTCAGTTTTCAATGTATAAATGATGCTTTGATAAAAAATTAAAGTCTATCGGTCAGTAAATTCTCGAGATATCGTACGGACAGAAATGGAGAAAGACAGACAGGTTTAATTTTTTCTAGTCAGACGAGTGATAGGTTTCACTAAAGCTCAGCCAATATTGTCTTTACATTTTTAGTGACTTAGGTTTACTAGACTAGGCTCCGTTTTGTTGTTGAATTGCGCTGTGCCTAGTGCGGTCACTGTTTTATAAGAATACATATCTTCATTTAGTAAATACCAGCAGTAAAGATGTTAATATAACTGATGGAAACAATATTCAAATGACTACACAAATTTTGGGCTTCTGTAATAATCAGCAATCAAATAATGGTAGTAGTGTTAAGAACATTATTTTATAATTACAGAGTCGAAATATTATTGTGAATATGTTATACAGGTTTAGGTTTAAAAAAGTGCAGTATTGTTAATAGGAATACATAAATACTGAAAATTTCCCTCCGTTATAATCTTTTTATTATTTTCTAAAAGTAGTAATTATAGTTAAACGCAGTAAATTATTTTAATCAAATCGGTAAAATTATAATATTTACAGCTATTTATCATATTTATAACTAAAAAAAATATCATCACCAATATAAAGGTATATTCTAGTGGAGAGAACATGGAAAGCGGTGTGGGAGACACAGTCCTTTACATGTAATAAAAGTAATTCATTATCACACAACCGAAAATTAAATAAATATGAATTTACATTATTGTTTAATTTAGTTTCTAAGATTCAATGGGCGCTCATAAAGTTAAGTAGCATTATTTTAAAAATGTGTTTGTTAAAATTAATATGGTTTGGATACTGATGAAAAGTTTGTATCTCAGAAATTATTCTATACATTTAAATCGCTTGATTTTCAACATTATACAAAAAGTGGGCAAGTGGGTGTGCGTTCATTGTTATCCCGTTTTTAGGCATAATAAAATTGATAAGTTTTGCACTGATTGTATTAAATTATAATTCTGGGGTAACTGAATTGCCGGTGGAAGGAGTAGGCCCAGAAGAATGATAAGGACTGGACAGTACGAAAGAGGCTTCTATAAGCGAGGCGCGCATCGCAGATGGGAGTGTTTGATAACGAAATTGAGAGGTGGTGTGAGGTAGACGTGCCGTACCTCCCGTCTCAGTTGATTAGTAGTTGTAGCAACGAGTAAAGTCTTTGAAAGTGCTTAGAGTTATTCTTGCTAATCGTCATCGAACCTGCGGATGCTTTCAGCAATTTAATTCTCTAACACTAAAGAATTCTTTCATTCTCTAACACTGAAGAATTCTTCAATTCTCTAACACTAAAGAAGTAATATTTAAAGTAAAGTAAAGAAAAATTAGTAACAAAATAAAATTGAATTTTGAAGATAAATGAATGTGAAGAATTGCCATATCAGATTAGAGTGAAAGTTTTGAATTTTGAAAATTGAATAAAAGGCAAGCTGTAAGAACTTTATACATTTTTAGTGACGAATATATTACAAGTTTGAACTTGATTGTGTCAATCTGCTAACTAGTTTTAAATTGCCAATTAGTTTTGAAGTGAAGAAAAACTAGAACTTTGATTTTTATTTAATTTTGGGAAGGACTGAACGTGTTCGATTTTCGTGTAAGAACACGATTGCAAAGACTTGTTGAGCACAATTTGGCCTGCGTGTATTTTCTCTTAAGTATTACAAAAACAGGAAGTCAGTGCTACTAGTCTGCCATCTTGATTGTTTACAATAGTTTTGTAAACAATAAACATAATCTCAACTGACTTTGTATTTTAAGTGAACTGTTATTTGAAACTTTGTTTTTTATTTTAAGAAGTTTTGTTTTTATTTGTATTATTCTATATGGAGTCTGCACATGTTGAGTTACTAAATAAGGAAGAGTTAATTTATGACTTGAGGTTCAGAGGTATTGACAGTACTGATGGCAATGTAGCCGAACTTAGGATGTCTGTGATAAAGTTAAAGGTTAAAGGAAACTATGCTAATTTAAAAGAAATATTGTCATTTCCAGCAGAAGTAAGTCACATCTCTAATCAAGTAGATTTATTAAATATTAAGAAAGCGAGTATGATGAAAGTACAAGTAAAGTTGAGTTGGTGCGTTGCAATGTCAAGGTTAACCACTATTCAACCAGAATAGACAATTTGTGTAAAATTTTCAAGGTTACTCCCGAGGCTAAGATTGTTTTGCAAACTTTAGTAAACAAGGTAAAAGAAGTCAAGAAACTTGTTAGTGAAGATAGAGATCTGACGATGTATTAACAGTAAATGAAAGTTTGTTGAACTTGAGTGTGGAAGAGGAAGTCTTAAATGAGCAGTTAAACCAAAAACCTATAGATAAGTTTAGTGTAGAGACTGTACCTACACTGCAAGTAGCTAGTGGGATGTCTGCTAGTTTTGCTAAACTGCAGAATCCGGTTCAAATATACCTAAAAGCATTTAAACCGACTAACGGCTTAAATATATTTGAGTTGATGGATTACCTTCGGGTTATGCAACAATTGGTATCTGAAACTCCACTAAATGATAGTGAAGTGTTAAATATTAGCATAGGGTATGCTAACGGGCCATTGTACCAAAAGTTACTGGAATACAAGGTAAGTGGCAAGAGTATTGTTGAGATTCATAAAAGTCTGATGAATTTCTTTGTGCCTATGGGACAAAAGGAAAGCTTGAAGAGGGATCTTGTACATAGATCACAAAACATAACGAAAGATTAAGTAGCTATATTAGTAGAATTAAGAAGAACGATAAGCTTCTACAATGTGACTACACCGAGAAGGATATTGTTGACATTACAAAGGCATTGCGCCTAATGTAAGAGCAAGACTAGTGTTTTGTGTCAATCCGAAAAACTTTGAGGACCTGGACCAGCTTTGTACAATCTGTGAATAACAATCTTTTTACTACCTGTGTACAATCACATCATATTTTAACGTGTTACTTATTTTTACTACACGAAATAAGCCATATTCTTTAAATTTTGAATTAAACCTAAGTGAAATCTTTCACAAGACGAGGCATACTCCTACCACGTACATCCGATTGTATGAGATTTAGCAAAGCAAATTTTTATTGAATAGCATCATTTCATTTGTATTTCTTCTCACGACACGATATAAAGAAATCAAAGTGAAATTTGCTTGATGATTCATTTATGTATAGATAATACTGTGTAAAATGATAGTGTATGTCACCCTGTGGTTTGGCTGAACGTCATTGACGTCTAACTCTCAGTAAGATGGCACAACTCCTATTTTGCTAACCGGATGATGTAAAATTTTCGCTTTGTATTTTATATATGTTTAGCTGTCTGTCTATCTAAACGTAGGATATCACTGGAATAAAATGAGCTACAAATTTAAAAATTGGAATTGAACTTCAGCGAAGCCGTGCTACGTATAATGCCGTATCCCTAGTTTATAATAGGTAGTTAATAAAAATTGTAATTGATTTTCAACCAAATACACAATATTTATAGAGTATTGAAACCGCTTTTTCTGTATTCAAAATAATTTCAAATGTTCTCATTTCTATAATAATGTTCCAATATCTTAACAAGCACTGTATTTTTGTATGTTATTTAATTATTTTGTTTCTTATTGCCAACGAGCGTTTAATAAAACTTATGAAATAATTTAAATTTTTAAATATGCCAAACTAAGTTGCATAGATTAGATCTATCCTCTTATTCATACGGAAAATAAATAATTTGTACCATTTTTATAAAATATCCTTTACAAAAATATCCTAAATTCTGTTATGTTGGATGTGGGAGCACAAAGCTGGTTTTATCTACTACAAAGTTTATCTAGTATTTTTCAAATAATTACATCTAAAATGTAAATAAATAAAAATATTTTTGATACAAATGATATATTGAATTAAAAACTATTTATTAGTCCTGTAATGGTTGCTATTATTCAATATGCTACTTAATACTTACTTTATCTATTTTATACAGAATAAAAAAATTATTTATAGCTGTTATACAATATGTGATTTTATTTGTGTGCTTGGTAATGCTACATTCACAAATATGGTCATATCCTTCAGGAAACATACATCGCATCATTTTGGAATCACAAACACCTTAGTAATTTTGTTGCATCAAATAGCCAAAGAGATTTAAAACAGTTTGACAGATGAAATCACATACACGTTACAACATGTTAAGTTTACGGACAAAAGGGACACACTAGGACTTTTATCAAAATGTTTATCAACAGAATCGGCCACAAAAGGATCTATTTATTCATGATTACAGTTTTATTATGCTAGTTTTTTTCCTTCAGTCCTTTAAAATTTAAAAACATAGGCATATAATGTTTACAAATATACAAAAGCAAATCCAAATCCTCCGGATTTTTATATTTGAATACAAGGAATAAGTAGAATAAAATAGAACATAAACATTTTAACCAACTCATTTTAATTTAGAAAATTTTAAATTAAAATATCAGTTCAATTTATTAATTATTAAAATTTTATTTTGAAGAATTTATATGAATAAAAATATTAAAATTGAGTTTGTAAGGATAAAGTAACAATTAAATTAAAAACACGAGTAAGATTAAATGGATTATTCTGAACTAAAATAATACGTGCTTTTCATGTTTGCAAAATCGTTACTGAATGAATTGATATGTTTATTGCAATTTCATATTTTTTCACTGGAACGCATATAATACCTACTTTGTAAAAAAAACATTACTTTAATACTTTGCTTTTCTTCAAATATAAAAATAATATAAATTGCATAACAAGCGGACTAACGGTTTGTTAGCATATAGAGATAAAGTAAAGTCTTACTGCATTAGTTCTTGAAAAACTGGGTAGTTTAAATTATAAATGAGTTGAAACATTTTATAACAGACCAACGCGGTGTCCGGGTATTATTAAATAACTCTGCAATAAGATGTTTTACTGCATAATTAGTGTCTTTACTAAAGCAATTTAGTTGAGAGGAAATGCTTAAAATGATTTACGTTTCAAGCAGTGTTACTTGAAACATTATAAGCTGCATTTATCTGCTCTTGTTCAAGGATCCCCACTTACTAATCAAATGTTTCTCCCAAAATACTTCCATAATCATAACTATCTCTATCAGAAAAACGCATTAAAATATTGTGTATCTTTCTGTAAGAAAACAGAGTGAATTTTTCAAGGTACAATTTAAATATAATAGTTAAATATTAAATTATTAGTTAATAAAATGACCTTTGATTAATTAAATTAGCATAGGCGTTTAGTTTATAAAGGAATTCTCATAACGCATAATTGCATTTGGATTTCATTCTAAAAAAACGACAATATTATTTCGGTATCAATTTTTTTTATTTGCTTCTTGATGTATCGATTTCAAGAATTTTACCATAAGGGATTAACATTACAACATTTATTACTTGTGGTTTCCGTTACCAAAAATCTTATACTATTAGCTTTTATTCTGAAAATCCTCGTTATTGAAAATAAATAAAAATAAAAATTAATGAGACAGTAAAATAATTTACATATATACCTATATTGATGGATATGGTACTAAAATAATAAAAGAGTAAAACGGTTACAAAATTTATTTAAGTCTGTTAAATTCTAATTATTTTTAATCAATCAACCAATAACTGTTACAAAGATATACTGAAAACCCTCTCTTTTCTATATGGCTTACTCAATAGAATTTTTAATGTAAAACTCATGCCGATTCACGACAATCAGTGAATGCAGACTAATACAAGCCGTAATCTTGGAATATATATACGGACATACTGCACTATGGGTATAGAATTATCGGCATATTCATTACGATTACGCATGTCAATGCAGGAAAATCGGTGAATATAGAGAAATACCACCCGTAATTTTGTATATAAACATGGACAGACGAACATACTACTCTATAAGTATAGAACAGTAAGAGCAATCCCTAGGATTATTCATGCAGAGTTCATGAATCTGCCTATGCAATCAACCAACTGTAATCGTGAGAGGTATATTACGTTGTATAAACGCACATCCTTACGTGTTTACTACAGCTGTTTTTTTATAGGATCATTCATACTAATTTGTTGGTCATATTTCCTTGGATATATCTGGGCCTAATATATGAATAAAATGTGTATTCATTTTATTGAAGTGAAAACTTCTTTAGGCGCGTTGAGCGTTTTGGTAGAGGGTAAAATCCTCGGTTCGCGTCACCGACATGCTAATTATACTAACCTGCATGAAAAAGTCAGTCTCGCTGTGTTTTTTAACCGTAGACTTGGCCGCGAACTACTAACCTGAATGAAAAAGTCAGTCTCGCTGTGTTAAAACTGTCCCGGCGGAGTATGAAAACAGACTGCGAAAATCAGTGACCTTTACGGCTTCCTCTCGCGATTTAAAAGTGAAACCAATGTCGTACAATTCTGTAAGATGCGTCAAATTAAAGCTTCTAATATTGGCAATCTATTGGTTACATTTTTAATTATTAAAAAACTTTCGAAATAATTTTGATTATTGTTTACATTTTACATAGCGTTTACAATGACAAGAAAAAAGTAGTAAGCGAGGATTTTTTTTATTTTTTGGTCAGACAAAATTTGTCAGCGAGAAAGTTGTGTGAAAATAGATGAATATTATTTTGTAATTTATTATTTTTTTATTGGAAGTTTAGTTTAGCCTGTAGTAGCGTATGAAGTGATGAGTGAACGTTTCTGCCGGAACTGTAGTTGGCACATTGGCTCACTGATACCGTATTAACTCAATAAATTAGTTTATTGTGCAATAAAAATACCTTTACGAAAGAACCAAGTTAATTTAACTAATTTATTAGTTTTAAAAATATTGTGGGTTTAATTGTTATTGCAATTATATACTTTATCCGTAGCAATAACTGTATTATTTACAACGGTGTTCAACTCACTTTTGTTCACGTCGGTGTTTACTCACGTGTATTCTATGTTTAACTAACTATTAATATTGAGCAATTACAACAAGTATAATGATTGCATTGAACTTTTTATTAAGATATTGTTAAGATAATTGTATATTAATTATTTTTTCAACCACTTTGTATTTATATTTTGTTCATGATTTGTTTAAACCCATCATATGTAACTAATAAATAAAATATAAAAAATTTCATATAATTTGTGCATATAGTTTCAATTACTCTCAACTTAATAGTTCCGTTTTCACTTCTATCGGCAGTCCCACGACTACTACTGTTTTTTT
>NW_025780040.1:0-161890 GCF_021130785.1 Homalodisca vitripennis
ATAATTTTCTTGTCGTCCATATTTTCTCCGGTAGGTAGCAGCACACGTGACGTAAAACAGCGATCTAACAAAATATCCAACCTAATAAGGGAGGGGAGTATTACTTGGTAAAAGGGTGACGACCTGCCCAAGGACTGGCCCTAGTACCATGTAATACTCTAACCTGGGTGCGCATAACAGTGTCATTGCGGCCATCTGTTGTTGGTTCTAGTAACAGTAGTGAAGGCAGGCTAAACTGTTTTTAAGCACAGGCAGTCCCAATCCCTGCCAAGTTTGGATTTTTAAAGTAACATTTTAATAAATCTGATAGACATTTCCTTCGTAAAATATTTTCCGGAAGAGGTTTTTGGAGATTTTCCATTAATAAAGTGTTTACGAAATATACATTCCAAAATTGAATACACTTTTTTTATTAAAAAAAACAACATGCCCGAGCAAACATGTTGCTTGCCTTAACACCCATACAATTTTTTATAATTTTTTTACTGTGTTTGGTAACATATTATTACACTATATACAAATTAGTTACGATAAGTACCAAAGAGGATTGATTTTTTAAAGAAGGCTGAACTTGGACAGGCTGGCAATTTTAGGGTTTGGCCTATACGTCTTTTTTAACTGATAACTATTTTATTGTGTTGGGTTCAATTTCTTTTTTTTTCTTTAAAAACTAAAACATTCGCAATAACGAGTTGTTTCATGAAATTCTGGCACTCAACTGTCATTTCAAAAGCGTCCAGCATTTATTTTTTTTAAACTCAACATTCTGTCACAAGAGTATAATAATACTAATGTATTTTTACAAAATTTGTACATTTATACAACATATATACAACATTAGTGCCAAAAGGTACCCATATATGTATGTACATAAATTTCTCAAACGGCCGGGTAATTTTTCTGAATAAATAATTTAAAATTACACAATATCTCTTTCCTTATTTGATACCGAAAGAAAGTTTTGGCATAAAATTCAACTTTATTGAAAGAATAAATTAAAAGGTGAATGCCTTAATCATTACAATCTATAAATAGAAAACAATAAGCAATACTGTCTTTGAACATTTTGCATTACTGCTCTTCCTCTAAAATTAGTTAATTTTTTCACATTTATTAAAATAACTGTAGTACAAAACAATTGTATTACATTATTCTTATTTAATATGGGTTAAAGTAAAACTAAAAATTAAGATTCTTGTGCCACATATCAGAAAATACATCAAAATTTTATACTTAATGACCCTCAAGGTCATATGTCTCCCCTCAGGCGTCTAGGCATACCCCGTGACGTGCATCTCTCAAACTAAAGACCCTCTTTATCGCTTTAAAACTGACCACTCTGATCCTGGGCACTGCGCTGGTTAAGATCACCGCCTCTAACGGAAACACTCAGGGTTTCCGTGCTATTTTTGTCCTTGGTCAGCACGTCGTAGGCACTTTTAGTTGACTGCTGTCGGCTTCTCTCAAACTTCTGTCCATACAAAGGGCTTACTGCAAGTGGAACCTCTCTCTGATCGCGTATTGGCCTCTCCATATTTTTTGAACAAATGTCCTGTTAATCTACCACACACTTAACTATCCCCGGAAGTCTCCCGGCGGGTGAAGGCCCCTGCATCCTAGCTGATCCTACATTCAATACGCCTGGTTCCATTGACATACTCCTAGGAACTTGTCATCTACCCTCATCTGTTCAGCCACTCACCCGGCCTAAAATATGCCACATGTTCTAGGCACTCATCTAGGTTCCAGTACTCATTGATACCGTCCCTGTCTACACCCTGTGGCAGCCACTCTCTCAAGTCTCTATCTCTCTACTCTCAACCAATGAGGTTGATCTCCAATATCCTCCCAGCCATTCTGGACTCAGGAAGAGCCCTCTCTATTGGAACCTCTAAAGCTGTTGCTCAGTATAGGTTCCACTTCCTTGAAGTCAAACTTAAAATTAATTCGGTCTTCATAGCCCTCTACCTAAACCTCAAGTACCTTACCTTAAGTCACATAGTTGAGTGCCCTGATCCTGGCTGTTCGTCACCTTATTAAGTGCTGCCCCTTAATGGAGTATTAAAGGCTAATAGTCGCACCTCTATATTTTGCACGGGTATAGATGCCAGTTGGGAGACCAATGAAGGCCTCTCTTACCATGAAGTCCTGGTGACTGGACCAAAACTTTAAAATAATATCTGTGAATTCTTATCTACTTCTGCCTTTATAATGTGTCCATGTGATAATATAAGATACATGTTCCACGCCAATAGGATACACACCCTCATAATCAACGATTACAGCTCATATTTTGGCGTTTTGATCTTTCTCTATTTCTCTCTGTCTACCAGCTCACAAATGTGACATATGGTATGGACAGTTCTCCCTATCATGCTATAAAGCTTTTGTCCAGAATTAAGGTGCACGCTTCCCTCGAGGAGCAGAAGTCCTCACCCATCAAATTATGTGGTACTAACAGTGTCGAAGAAACACTAGAACTCAGACTCACCCAAATTCTGAAGATGGTAGGCTTCGAACCTAGGAAATGTGTTTTAAACTCTCCCAATCTTCTGCAGAGGCTTCCCGTAGATCACTGTGATACTCCCGTCTTTTACAGCAAGAACCCCACTTCTCTACATTAGGTCTACATTGGTCCTCTTGTTCCCTTACAACATAGAATTCTTCCATTAACCCCTTTCTAAACTAAAGTGCTTAGCCATAAAGCCCAGATGTATGATCCTTGTGGCTTTCTCTTTACCAGAATAGTGACAGCTAAATATTTTATTCTGTTGATGTGGACCTCTGTTGTTAATTGGGATGAAACTCACTCTACTTAATTTACTCAAAACGTTTTTGTCAGAACTTGAAAGTATGACTGATATTAACATTAGTCGTCCTCCGTTGAGTGAGGTTATATATTAACAACTACATATGTTTCCTCACACATTTACTGGGATTTATCTGAACAATTAAGTTAACTTGTTGCCATGAAAACAGTATTTTTATATTTAAAATTATTTGATAAATTGTGTAATGCGATAAGATGGCTCCCTGATGGTAATCTACTGAAGACAATATGCCACTTTACGTTACTCCAAGCTGAAAGCTGTGTCGCTAAGTACCGGACATCGGACCTGTGTGAAAGCAGTGTTGGTTTGGCAAGGAACATCCTTCACAATGATAAGTCAAAATTCATATAAACAAGTATATGATTTATTTATGTGTAGATGCTAATTGGTATATTTCTGTAAGAAGTATTTAGTGTGACTGTGATACTTGTGGTAATATGACTTATACTCTGTTGCTTTATGTGCTAAAAACAAAATGTCTAGATGGATATCCATAATTATCCTCCAAAAACGTTCACTTTACTAGTAGTTCGTTTGTTTTATGTAGAAATATTTTGACCTGTAATCTTAGGTTAATTTTAAATAATTAGTGTTTGTTTTTATTAAGTGGTGTTTTAGAGATAGTATACATGGAGTTGACACACAACATGGTTTGTTTTATAGGTGGCTTATGAGTGTCTCAATACTCTGGTATGATTTGTATATTTTTGGACTTACAGTTTTGTATTAGGCCAGTTCATTAATCCACCTAAACAAGAGAACAGATTGCAGATCTCAGAACGTTGTATTACTGAATTCTTTTATCAAAGACTAGTGGTAATGTCCCAAAAATCATCGCTCTTTCAAAATTTATGCATTTTCAAAACTAAACTAAATAATAATGTACAATAGTCCTAGACCTGACTGACGTGTTATTACTAGTTAGGTTTCTTGCACTTAAGTATGCAATTGATAAAACTGCACAAAACGCGTTCTCAAGTTGTGTTCACTTCAATATTGTTCCTTACACGGTCAACTTAACATCTGTGGATTGTCCGACCTCTATTCTCTAGTTACATGTAATGTCACGATTTATAACACTATAACCTACTAAACTCTAATGCACTGAATATTTAGCCTACTGCCTCTAGTCCCCGACTTTGTCTGTTTTCTCTAGCCGCGTTTACTGCACGATTTGTATTTGTACAATATTGTATGGGTATAGAGATATGACTATCTTTAAGGACTAGCTTGGAGAGTTTCTAGGCTAATTCTAGTGGATTTTTCTCGATCGAGAAGTGCGTTGCAGGTGTCAAATTTTTAGTTTCATATATGGCGAAATTATGTGCAATCGAAAACTAATGTACGTTATGACTCCTTATCTGCTAATTGGAATGGTTTAATAGAAATTCTGAGATTTTTTACTATAGTATTTGCAAGGATAGGTAATGTGAAAGCGAGGTGGATATGCGCATGTCAGACACATCATTGCAACATGGTTAAATATATTTTGCGGAGCCAAAATTTAATGGAACTAGTTTTAATAACATCTAAATGAACATCTTGACGTGGTATGAATAGGAATTCGTAGATTTTAGTTACGATAACGCTATTACTGAGTGCTTTTAATTCACCGATTCAACTGACAAAAAAAGTTCTAAACTTTGTTCATATTAATTGTGTACCCTACATCTTCAACCTCAAATGAAGAGATGGTAATATCTGCATTGTATAGGTTCATTAATTGCTACTTTGATAACATAACTGACTCTAGTTTCCTGAATCTCTAGCCTGTTTTATTTAGGCGTGTTTACTGTAATAATTTGTTAAGCCTGACCACCTACTGACTCAAATACACAGGATGTCTACCCTACGTCCAATAAGCACGCTTACTATTACATTACTTTTGCAATAGTGGTTACCAACGGACTCTAGTAGCCAAAGTGTCTCGTCTGTTTTCTAAACTCGCGTCTACTGTTATGATCTGTATCACTGATATTGTGTATTGTGATACTGTATCGTCCAGTAATTGTGAAAGGTGTAATCGATGCAATAGCTCATCCACTGGCTAAATGTATAAATGCTTGTCTAACTGGAGGGAAGTTTTCCCGCTAAGTTAAAAATGTCTAAGGTAGTACCTATTTTTAAGAAAGGTAACTACGGTGAAATAAACAGCTACAGAGCGATCTCTCTGGTCCCCTGTTTTTCCAAAGTGTTCGAAAAAGTCCTAAAAACTCAATTAACTTCTTTTTTCGAAATTAACAGTCTTTTCAGTAAGAGTCAGTTCGGATTTAGGTGTGGAATGTCCACGATCGACGCGGTCGAGGGACTTGTGTCCCACATACTTTCCAAGTTTGAGCTAGGTTTACCCCTAGGAGCCACATTATGTGATATTTCTAGGGCGTTTGACTGCGTCGACCGGGGAATTTTGTTGAAAAAGTTGGAGTATTATGGATTAACTGGTATTGAAAATTCCCTTTTTAATTCATATCTCAGTAATCGTTTTCAAAACAGTATTCAGCAATAATACCTACTCTAATTATGCTGAGGTTTGTCATGGGGTACCACAGGGATCTGTTCTGGGCCCACCTTTTGTTTTTAGTCTTAGTTAATGATTTAGATGTTAATGTCAATTTCAGATCGGTTATGTTTGCTGATGACGTTATTGTTTTTTTACAACTCAACCTTCATTAGACTTAATTTTTAATGATTTTAAAATTATATTTAAATCAAGCCGATAACTGGTATAAAGCCAATATGTTATTTATGAACACAGAGAAGACCCAACACTTGGTATTTACTCTTAATAGAGCAATTTTGAATGAAACAACAATTGAGAGTGTAAAACTATTAGGAATTTTTCTAGATCCTACGCTGTCTTGGCACATACATGTTGGTTATGTTCATAAAAAAGTGAGCAGGGTGGTATATTTATTGCGAAAACTAAAACTTTATGTTTCCAAAGATACGCTAAGAATGGTTTACTTTGCACTGTTTTCAGAGCATAATTAGTTATGGTCTGTTCTTGTGGGGCAAATGCATCTGGTATTGATAAAATTTTATTGACTCAGAAAAAAAGCCATGAGATTTATAGCGGATGCTAATTTCAAAGATCATTGTAGAGCCGATTTTTAAAAAAGAAGCCATTTTGACAGTTATAATTCTTTACATCTTTTACTGCTTGATCCATGTCAAAAATAATTTTCAAAACATGACACTGAATAAGCACATGCATATTCACAATACCCGAGGCGCTAACCTGATTCAACAAACCTTTCACAAGACTTTCTAAAAATTCAAAACTTCATATGAGGCCGTTGTAATAGATCTATTCAATAAACTACCACTGAATGCTCAGAGTGTTTACATTCAATAAATTTAAAACTGTAATTTATAAGTGGCTGGTAGAAGAGGCCGTTTTATGACTTATCAGAGTTTTATTCATCTGACATCAATGAGATAGTTTTTTAGTGTATTGTCCTGCTAAATAGTACACCTTTGTCTCACTAACATTATTGTATTAAATTAAATGTAAAAACTATTGTGTCTTTCTATAATGAGTGTTTAATTTAAATTGTTAATTTTACTGTTAGTATAAGTATTCTGACGTGATCGATTGCATGTATTGTCTAATGATCAATAAAAATCTTATCTTATCTTATTACACACGGACCCTAGACCCCGGTCGTTTATACTCTTAACTGTAGGGAGTTTTTACAGTAATACTTTGTAAACATGATTAACTGCGGACTCTAATACCCGGACTGTCCAGATTCCTTCGTACAGTCAAGCGGAACAAAAGGAACTGTAACACTGTTACAGACTCTAGTACAATAGCTGTCTAGTATTTTTTCTTACTGTTCGCGTTTACTGCAATTATTTTTACCGCCTGATTACCTACTGACTCTTGTCCCTTGACTGTTATTATCTTATTTTAGCAAGTTTTACGGTAATTGTAATTTACAACACTTATTACCTTTTGACTCAACACCCTGGCTTGCGTCCTATAGGCACGCTTACTGTTATAATAATTTGTAATAATGGTTACCTACGCATGCAAGTCTCTTGACTGTCTAGTCTGTTTGCTACATTCGCGTTTACTGTAGTGATATGTAACACTGCAAACCTACCTACTCTATTATTCTTCTAACTGTTAAACCTGTTTTCTTTTGTTCTTTAGAACTGTAATTTTGCAACACATTTTGCCTACTTAAATACTCTGACTGACTAATCTGCGTCCTATAGGCATGATATTTCTTTATTAACGAAGAAATGATAATGCACCTCCAGTGAAATTGCTGGTGAGTAGGACTCTTACCAACTACCACTCAATCCCAAATCCTACCTCTCGGGGTTGCTTTCTGCATTACTTCAAGAGATTGCTTCCTTAAGCGTACAGACGGCTCCTACAGTATCAGGCCATCGGTTGGACAACACTGTATTACCGTTCTTCTAATTTCTTGGTGTTCAGCGGATAAGTAAACGTACTATTGCCTGTCAGAGACAATTTTTCCGTTACAATGCCATCCGGTGACGTTGGCCTATGGCAATCACGAGACCCACTCTCATCACTTGCATTTCCCATTCGACTGCCTTTGCGTTAAAAATCGTCGGCGACACTCAAATGTCTCCCAAGGGGTGTAGTACGTCCCGGAAATGACGACACTTTCATTGGCTGTGAAATAGCATCTGACGAGAGACACCAGCTACTCACTCAAGCGAACCCCCGGCAGACACCGTGGCTTTTAACGACCACGTTCAAACGGTGCCTAGGATATCGCGGAATCAATACTGCTCGCTTATTGTGATAACGTCCGATTTTTGCCCAGACGAGTTGCGAGCCCTCTGCAGTCCACTGGAGGTGGCCGAAACGGAAGCACTTCGTTACCTCCAACCTACAGATTCTGCAATTATACAACCAACTTTTATATCCTGCTAGCTTCGCGCTCCATTAGGTGCACTATATTCAGTCGAGGTCGCGGATTTCTAAAGGCACAATCGACTCTAGACTTCGAATGGTTTCGCTTGCCACGATCGTATCCTTCAGTGCAGCACTGAATCACGATTTGTGATTTTCCTGCCTAGTTCCAACAAGACACATCCTGTTCTTGTCTGCCTGATGGTCCGAACTTCAGTGCCAGAGTCATCAGGTTTAATCTGAATCTCCTTTAACTGGTGCGAAAAAGTCCTACCAGCGGCCGGTCTTATAAGAACCGTCTGAGGACAAACCTACTTTTGAGAATTTTGTATTGATCGTGTCATCTTGAGAAAGGTGCCTCCCAACAGTTCTCATCACTTTAGCCGCCCGCTTCTCCTTTCCCGCTCTCTTCCGGTCTGCCGAAGTAAGGTAGAGCGTGTATAGACGCGGTTACTGTAATGAGTTTTAAACCCTGGTTACCTACTGACTCTAGTCCCAATATTGTTTTAACATGTTTTCTTTAGCGACATTTAATTTCATGATTTGTAACACTGACTACCTGCTTACTCAAATACCCTGACTTTCTAGGCTACTCCTCTATACACGCGCTTACTATTATAACAATAATTAATTCTAACATATACGCTATAAAAAAATTTCTAGATATGAAATGTATAATTATCTCCAAAACAAAAAATTTTACTGGTGGTTAGTTGTTTTGAGTCGACCCTTTTTGACCTGTATTCTTCGGTTCATTTTTAATAATTAGTGTTTGTTTTATTAAACGTAAAGTTTAAAGTCAGTAGAATGGAGTTGACATACAACATATATGTTGTGATATCTGACTTAGATAAGAGTAACCCTAAAACCCGTTATAAGCCTTTGGCTTAAAGAAAAATTAGCTGGTAAATAAACCTCCTAGGGTAGTCGGTCTTCCGACCTAATTCTTAGTAGGTAGGTTTTGTGACGACTGAAATTCTTAATTTATTCTCATGGGATTAATAAATAAAAACAATATCTCGAAAACCATTCAAGATACCAAAACACGGTTTATTACAAAATGTTCAGTAAATCTTTTATACATTTCAGATCACCTGTTGTTTCGTTCTCTAGGTTAATAAATAACGGATTTTGCGAATTCCTTAAAAGTTTAAATGACTGCCATATTTGAAAAGAATGGACGTACCTTGATGGCTAAAAAATAGTGAAGATATTTAAAATATAAATTTCCACCCGTTTCAAGAGGATATAAAAGTTATAATAGGATTTTAAATCTAATCAATAACTGAAAAACCATTTTAGGTACTAAACATTGTTTATAAAAATGTAAGAAAAATGTTATCACCATTCCCAGAACAATTCTATTTATTCTCTTGCTTCATAAATAACGGAATTGTGAGGTATTTTAAAAGTATTAATAACCACAATATTGAAACGAAATGGTAAGGTTTCCAACGAACTTAGCCGATAATAAATTTCTAAAATCAAAGTTTACAAATTTTAAACTTTTTTAGACTTTTTTGACAGTTAATCATTACACAAGTAGCGCAAATACATGCCCACTGAACCAAACGCAATTTCTTGTTGAAAACAGGAGGAAAACCGCTGCCATATTCTATTTAAGTGAGATTCTAAACACTTCTGAGATAAGTGATAATCACGGAAAGATATTCCAATCTCCTGAAAAAATTTAGATTTAGGATCAAATAGCGGAATTTTTAGGATCCTGAAGTCTGAGTGTGAAACAGAGTTCATAAGTACACGGGAAATAACACCATTCCACGATATTTTATAAATAGCACTTTCAGTAGCTATTTTAGACCTGTGTGGAGGAATCCTTAAGCCGAAATCCTTAGTTTTGCGGTTAACCCACTTATTATTAAATAAAAGATAATATGTAATTTAGAAAGAAGTAGGGACATTGTATGTATATATTCTTTTATTTTTCTTTGTTAAAAGCTTCAAATGTGACTCGAATTACGAATGGCTCGTATTGTAGACATTACGTGTGGTATGAGCACTTCCGGTTTGTACGAATTATATTTACGACGCCATGGTTGAGTATGGTTTATTGGCGGCCCAATATATGTATAATATATATATATATATATATATATATATATATATATATATATATATATATATATTATGTATATATATATATATATACATACATATATATTAGAAAAGATTCTCAGAGTTT
Source organism: Homalodisca vitripennis (assembly GCF_021130785.1). Taxonomy (NCBI): domain Eukaryota; kingdom Metazoa; phylum Arthropoda; class Insecta; order Hemiptera; family Cicadellidae; genus Homalodisca; species Homalodisca vitripennis. The sequence continues at coordinate 9,932 of NW_025780040.1, forward strand.
TATCTTTTAGCTGTAAACCATGTTAATAATAAATGTGGTACTCGCATCAATATGAATAAGACCAGTCAATTCAAAAGTAGCGTCACTTAAAAAACTTATCCAATAGATGGTAAATTGGACTGTACTCCAACAATGCATTTTACCAACTAACCTTTATGTGTTTTCCCAGAGACTACTCTACAGTAAATAGCATGTAAGGCTATTTACTTCAACAAAATCTTTGACGATTGCTATCACTTAAGCTATTAGAAAACGTAACCTTTTAAAAATAGTTCACGGAACGATGTGAACCTAAGGATTTTGAATTGTTACATTAACACATTTAAAATCTAAACAACCATATGAACCTACAACATTTACTAAATTATTGTTTTTTCATTTGAATTTACGATATTGCGTATCAATATGGTTTAAATCTACATTGGAAAACAATATCTTGATTACCGTAAAATGAATTTTACTTAGGTTTAGATGTGTGCCTCGAAGTTGTTATCAAACTATAATAGTTTATGTTGTCTATAAATTATACTTTCATTACACTTTTTTTTAAAAAAAAGCTTTCCCCCTTATTTTTAGTATCATATATATTAATTATTAACTTTCAGTGCTACGGTAAAAGACAGAATTTTAATCTATGCTATCTCTAACTCCGCTTGGCTACCGAAACTTATATATAAACCACTACAATATTGTCTATATACTAAGTATTATTTTGATAGATATACTTATTAAGTTTTGATTATTAATTTGAAATCATGTTTCAGAATCCTATATTACTTATCCTCAATGCGAAATGACACAGTATCGTAAGTATTTGGGACATTTCAGGTGTAAATTTAATGCCATTCTGAAACTACAGTCTTAGTCAACACTCTTTTATAATGTATTAATAAATAAAGCAACCTACTGACTGGTGTCATATTTGTGATTCGAGAGTTTTGTTCTGATTATTTTCAGGTGGCCTCGGTCCTGCGTTGGCTTGACGTCCTCTCTGCGACACTTTCACGTAACACTTCCCCACGTGTGTTGCAAAACACACAAAGTATGAATGATGATTGAATGGAAAAGCGTGAAAGTCTGCGTGCGTGTAGAACTCACATATAACTACTACAATAATTCTCCACCACACAACACATTTAGGTATACTAAATTTATCTGCTTATATTAGACTTAAGTTAACATATTTTTTCCCATGAATATACTTAATTTTAATAATATTTATTTAATTAAGGTATATTTCTGTACTTACATTGGTTTTGGGAACTACATGGTTTATAATATAATACATTATTATATGTTGTCTTTTCTGATCGTTACAGGGTGATGCGGCCAATGCGGCAGGAGGTCGCCCCACTTACACTAAAACACACACGACAACATACAATAGGTAATGTATTGTTATACTTAAAATATTTAAGGTAATTTGGTTAAAACTGTTGTTTCAGAATGGCATACTAATATTAATTGGCTTAGTATATGTTTACAGAGAATAGTTCATAATCTTAATATAATTACAATTACTCCTGACGTTAGTAATAAATTGGTTAATTAGATTGTAATATAAATGTGACTCACTACCATAAATGAACCAAATAATTATACTTATAATCATACAAATAAATTCATACTTCACTGATAAATAAATACACTATTGTTTTTCAATCTCATTCCCCTATTATATATTTATTACAGATTGAAAGTATTGTAAAATTGCAGTGATTTAACTTGAAGGTATTTGTAATTTCTATTTTGGGGTTCTCTTGAGTGTATAAGTGTATTAGTTTCTGTCTCACAATAATAGTCTATGCGCGTTTGCAAATCTGGAAAGTTTAAATAACAATATAAATTATTCAATACATATTTCTATGCACACTATTAGATTAATCATAGTCCACGTACAATCTAGACGGTACATAATATATGACAGCAAAGCTGACACTTTTTTTATAATTAATATACAACACAATGACTATAATTCTTATAATATCTTTTATATTAAGCCAAAACTTTTAACCACTTCAATATTATAAAATAAATATTTTAAACTTCATATAGTAAAAAAAGTGTTTGCATGGAATTGGGCACTTTTAAACAATCTCCAACTTACGTTGCTGTCTGCATTTTTAACGTGTGTAGCGCTTGAGTCTTTGATAGCACAAAATTATCTATCCTATTATAAGTGTATATGGTAAATTATTCAAGAGCCTTAAAAATATAATAGCACAATTAGCAAAGCTAATATTAATAAATGTAAAATTAACCGGATATTTCTTTTGTTATTACTGCATATATTTTATTAAAACACTAGGGCAGCCATTGACATAAATACATTTACGTAATTATGTCTGTGCATTGGAATTTTTGAACCAAATGTCATCCAGGAAGTAAATGTCTTAACATGTACTCACGCAAAGTCCCTCGCGATCTTAGGTTTTAGTCCAGATATATAATTTATTTTTCCCAAAATTTGAACGGTCCGCCTTCTCGAAATTGATTTGGAATATTATTAAATATTATAATTTAAAATATATTTTTTTGAATAGGGGTTTTCCGTCATTTAAAAAAATTTTTAATTAAATACCCTGTTGTTTTAAAAAACTCACACAAGCTATGTACTACTGTCTTTGCTCCAACTTTAATCTGGATCTAATTACAAATACAGTAGTTTTTAGCTAACGTTATATCGCATATAGCCATTTATATTTCATCAAGAATATCGATTGTGGATATGGAATTCTCTCTTAGGATACATCAAAGTACATTATGTGGATATGATAACACTCCCTCAGCCTACGTAAAAGTACTCAAATATCAAAGTTCGTACATATTATATTGCTACGGATGAACAAGAGGCTAAGGTTTACTAAATGTTTCAAGATTTTGTTAAATTAGAAAAGAAAGAAAAGAGTTCGGTCACTTCATATTTCCCGAAGAGGTATATAATAGATGTCTTTAAAAAAATAATTGGTGTACTTAGGTCAAAAAAGGGGGCTGAAACTAGAATTTACTATTTAACGTAAATTTTACTGTTAAAGACATTTTGACACACCCTGTACATACCAACAAACATAATATTGATTTTTTAGCCCCAAAACGCTCTGCCTACATATACCTTTAAGACATTAAAATCATGTAACACATATATATATTCCTATTTGAAACTTTTGCACTAAAACGGCTACCACCCCCCAAAAAGAGTCGTTTTGGGCCATATTTTCCGGCTTGATAATTTTGTTACTGAATTCGTTTGTCAAAACTGCGGTTATCTGTTTAAAACGAATTTTGCAGCTTAATTGTTATTTGCTGCTATAGATAATGCACAGGTGGTCTGAAACAACCTATCATAAAAAATAGCTATGAAGTTAAATTTATAGCTTACTCTTTATATGTTTTATATGTATATAAATATTCATTAAAATTAAATTTTACTAATCCATAAACCTATTTGTATAAAATAATGTAAAAAATTAAAACTTTCTAAATAACACCGTTTAGTAATAACATCAAAATGTTTATATAAATTCACTACCCAATCGTTGTGTACAATAAAAATTAATACATAACTGTTTAAAAACCAAACCAATACATGTGTTTCTTAATAAAAATAATAAATCCTTGAAAACTTAAACTATAATAACCAATAAAAATAAAGATAAATCAATAAAATAATGCAAAACATTACGCTGTGTCAATAACAGCGTATAGTAACAGTTTTCTATAAACTCACTAACTACTGCTTGTGAAAAAAATAAATTAATACATAAATCTTTATAACCCAACGAATACGTGTATTTTCGGTGTAAGATGATATAGATATAATATTAAACACTTGTGCAGCGTGATTCGTTGTAAGATGATATAGACATAATATTAAAAAACTTGTGCAGCGTGATTCGTTGTAAGATAATATAGACATAGACTAATATTAAAAACCTTGTGTAACGTGTTTTCAGAGTAAGATAATATAGACATAAAATTAAAAAATTCTGCAGTGAGTTTCGGTGTAAGATAATATAGACATAACTAATATTAAAAAACTTGAGCAAATTATCTAATGTAATACTGTGAATCCGTTCATTTAAAGTCTTATTCTATCGTATATAACATGGAAATATAGCAGAGGTATTTGCTAATACCGTGAAGCTGGCTGGCAATCGCTAAAATGAGGAAATATGTTATCTTTTCTTACAATCCTCCATACTCCTTGGGCAGAGAGCCTCACTGGCCGCAGACAATCTCTTAATTGTTCAGTTCAAATTTCAACGTTACTGCAGACACCTTCCATATTTTTTAGTTGAAACGTTTTTTAATAAACAACAATATCAAGAAAAACACGAACACTTTTCATCTCAAAAATCCTCAAAATGAAGCATAAATTGCATAGTAAAAACCATAATCCGTACTTTTCCCAAGATATTTTAAACTGAAACATGCTGATTGTGATTCATAAGTTTGCCGTAGATTAATCACAGTTACTTGCGAAATAAAAATCAATTAACTGCATAAATTTTCATAAATACAAAGTGCCATTTATCTATAACAAGTTCAAAATAATAATAATTAAAATAAATTTTTGAGAATTACAAAAGAGGGAAAAGTACGATTTGCGAAGTTACGACTAACCACCTAGCTGCTGAACAGATCTTTAAACTAAACTGGTGTTTCGACTCCTATTACAATATGAAGAGAAGGCATGTAATATAATATGGTCTAGTCTTGCGTATATCTGCTTCTTCTTGGAGCTCTTGATTGCTGACCACTCGTCATTCTTGGTCGCATTTGATGAGAACAATATGAAAAACATTTCATTGAAGTGACATGAAATGGGTAAGTATAAGTTATCCTAAATAAAATACTAATAGTAAGTTATATAAACTTTGAAATTGAAGAAATTACAATTTGGACAGGCTGGCTTGTCGCTGGCTTGCCCACTACATTTTTGCTAATATATATATAGTCTATTGGGTTTGAATTCTAATTCTTCTGTATAAAATAGAACATATATGTCCTAATATGTAATACGATTTCTTACATGAAATTCCGGCACCCCCAGCTGGCATGTCACTGACCCTTCTACGTTTTTATAGTTAAATTCAACTTTTTGTAATGGATATATATTCTAATAATGTAGCAAAGATTTACACAAAATGAGTGCCAAAAGATATTTATAAATTTACTTACCTGTAAATATAATTCTCAATCGGCCGAACAGTGATATGGACAATGATGCTGCATCACAAAAAAATCTACTTCTACCTTTAGTACATGAAAGGATACTTTAATATGAAACTCAACTTTACTGTTAATTACAATCTTAATACTTAAATCATTAAAATATGTAAATAAAAAAAACAGTTGGCAATGCTAACTGTGCTAATTTTATTGAGCATTTTTTCTAACTTCTTAAAGTAACTAATACAAAAATTATTAAATTATTAACACATTAATATCCGGAATTTGGCAAAACAATTTGTAATAATGACTGGGAAGGTAACCAACTAGTTTTACAGTAGATTCCTAGAATCACCTAGTATTCCAAATTATAGTACAAGCAAAAAATTAAAGGCAAAACAAACTTGTTTTATGTTAATAAGCTGCTTTTAAACGGAATATACTACTCAATTTTCGTTGTCACGAACATGTTTTTATAAAGTACAAGCTGTTACCCGCGGCTTCGCACGCAATCTTTAGAACCGAAGTGCTTATATTACTTAGTTAAAAGCAATTATGGTGTAATATGATGGGAGTCTTATACAAATTTTAAAACGTAAATAGGCATACATCAGGTAGATATTATTTAAGTTCATGGTAAATAGTATCAGAGTTTTACTTAATTATTATATCATGTTTTGGCACGTGTAGGGGCATTTCCGGTTCTAATTAATTATATACATAACGTCATAGCTGAATCTGCCTTGTCATCCCGATCAAGAAAACACAAATCTGGGATCACACAGGTCTTAGAAACTTACTTCTGTCAAAAAGCGTATATTTCCAATCCTTGTCATATATTTCAGGTCTAAGATATTTTTAGTACCATAGTAGAGTTTGCCTTGTTGTTCTGAAGAAGAAAAAATATATACTTACGTAGGACCGAGATGCCTACTTCGGTTAAAAAGTGCCTACTTAAGACCGTTTAAATTCACTTACCTACTATGTCACAGTTTAGCTTGCCATATTGCCTCGATCAAAATACTATATACGTTCAATTATCTAGTTCTCGGAAATCTATTTTGGTCAAAATCGTGTTGACATAGTTGAGTTTGCCTTGTTCTGATGAAGAAAATACACACATAAGTAGGACTGAAAAGCCTATTACGACCTAGGGAGAAGTCCTACCTACTTCTTATGTACTTTAGGTATAAGAGGAATATTCTTAATAAAGTTATGCAACATTCCGAAATAATCGTTATTAAAGTTTTCCGTTACACTTGTTTTTTGGACTGTAGCTAGGGAAAGAATGAATCGTTCAGGCATGTTAGTATTCATTTCTCTGTTTTCCCATAAGCCACTGTTTAAAATGCCATATCACAATGTAAAGGAAGCCCACCTGTTTAAAGTAAATTATGTGAAAACATTCATAACTTTGTTCATTAAGGTTTGTAACATAACATTGTTTAAATAGTATTTAAAATGCATTAGATTATTTAAATTCGTCACTGGCGCAATCTGGAGTAAAATTTATATATTATTTTTTTATTTACTATCTGCATTACACTATATTGATCAAGCACTGTTTACTTAATAATTAATCAATTTTAAATGTAAACAGATGTTTCAGCCAATTTGTCGAAATGTAGCTGAAGGTCAACAGCTGTTTAGTGCCAGTTAAATTTGAATTACAAAACGTAAAAAACTACAATTTTTCTGAATTCCAAAATATTCCAGGAAACTTTTTTTTATCTTTTCTTCATAACAATCTTCCTTGGATTTCAATGGACATTTTACAAAAAGAATTAACCAAATTGGTCCAGCCGTTATCGAGATTAGCGCTTACCAACCAACACATTTCGACATTCATTTTTATTTATAAGATTCCTATTATTTATTATTTGATATGCTATTAGGAGTATATTGTTATATACATTTGTAAAGTTTTTGGGATGGGGAAGAAGTAAGGCTGAATCAGTCGCTGATTTCAAATGTGAACAGTATGGAGGTATATATGTTAGCCGTAAGGTAATTTATTATGTATCTTATGGGTTATTTTATAATAATGATGCTAGTTAAAAATACTATGTATATGATGACATATTATTAGTTACGTATAAACAACCCTTTTTTTTTTTTTTTTTTTTTTTTTGGGCTGAGGATGGGGAATCTGCAATCAGATACATGGAGGGTTCTCTCTCTTCTTCCCTTCACTCCAGTGCATGCGGGGTTGACTACGTTATAAAGATCGCCGACCCGCTAAACCCCACCCTCGTCCTTCCTGCCCACCAAGCCGGGGAACATTCTTCATAGTCCCACTTATTGCCATTGCCGTTACTGAGGCCTTTCTTGCTGTTTTCCATAACATGGGGAACGAAAGTTCTTGACTTATCCAGCCCAAATGCCTAAGTACTTTGACCTTAGTCTTCCGGTGTGACAGTCCCAGTCGTACCCTGTACCCGAAAAGTGATCGGTCGAAGTCTCCTCCTTCCAGCCATGATAATTGCCTCAGTCTTTTGTGGGGCCAGCTCAAGTCCCAGTTCCTGCAGATGATCCCCAACTCGTGCAATGGCTTCATTGGATTCTCTCCATTAGCACATGTTCCGTGCTTCCCTTGGCCACCAGGGCCAAGTCATCAGCATAACCGACAATTCGTACCCCAGGCGGGAGAGCCAAGCGAAACACAGTGTCGTACAGGACATTCCAAAGGGTTGGGGCCAAGCACTGATCCCTGTGGAACTCCACTGGTAACTTGCCTCCTCATTCCATTTCCCAGGTCCAGTGTTCTCTCCCCTAAATACGCCTGAATCATGCGCCTAAGATATGGAGATACTCCAATCGCTTTCAGCCGCTGCAATATCTTCTGCCAAGAAGCACTATTGAAGGCATTTTTCACATCCAAAAGGACCACCGCTGGTATTTCCCAGGTATTGTCGGCCCTCCACCCACAGCACGTCGTACCAACTTGATGACCATGTCCACAGCATCTACTGTTGAGCGTCCAGGTCTAAAGCCAAACTGGTTGTCAGACAAAGCATTGGTTTTCTCAAGTTCTTCTTGTAGTCTTCCTACCAGCAGTTGCTCAAAACAGCTTCCCCACAGTACTCAGCAGACACAGTGGGCCTGTATGAGTCTGGTCTGCCTTCTGGCTTACCCAATTTTGGGATGAGGACCAGTCTTGCCATCTTCCAGCCTGCAAAGGAAGCTCTCCTCTCTCAGGGGCCATATTTAACACTTTTAAGGACCTTGTCTGGGAACTACACTCACTGCCACCTTTACTACCTCTGGGGGAAATGCCATCAGGTCCCGGGCTCTTGTTAGACTTGATCTTTTTTCCCGCCACGATAAGCTCATTTTTGGTGAAAGGTGGAATCTCCAGAGCAACAATTTCCTCATGCACTACAGGTGGGTGCTCAGGGAAAAGTACATCTACGCACTGTTCAATTGTTTCTCTATCTAGCACTGGTAGGTTGCGTCCAAATCTCTTCATGACAATTTTGTAGGCATTTCCCCACGGATCTGCCTCAAGTAGGTCGCATAGGTCTTTGCCATTTGCGTCTCTTGGTTTTCCAAGATCTCTTTCCTGTATCTTTGGCGTTTCTTGTCTGAGCAGCACCACCAACACATCCACACTTCAGCTGGCATTCTGGTCCGCGATCTTCCTCTCGCCCTGGTAAGTCGCCTCCGCAAAGACTTACATGATGATCTTAAGGCTGCCACCTCCGCGGTCCACCAGTATACTGATCTCCTAGCACCAGGCTTCCTTGGTTGCAATACTTCCCCACACACTTCATCCAATGCTTGAGTCAGTTCATGCGCTGATCTGCCATCTATCTCATCAAGGTGACGCCTCAGAGCCTCCTCCAAAGGTTCCATGTCACTCGGCCGTACTCTCCACCCTTTTGGCAGTAACGGTGCAGTCTGCTCCTCATGGTCCATGCACAGCTCAAAAAATATCTGCTCATGGTCGCTTAGGGTTTCCTCCTCACTGACATGCCAGCACCTTACTCTTTCTCTGCCAAATCTTCTGTAACGAAAGTAAGGTCGAGTATGGAGCGATACTCTCCTCTTCTAAATGTTGGCACTTTCCCCTCATTTAGCAGGACCAAGTTGTTTTCCTGCAGCCCAGTCAACAACTAACCTTCCTCTTCTTCCTGAGCACGTTTCCTCCCCATTCTTCAGCTTTGGCATTAAAATCACCACCAATGATTATTCCTTTTCTACAGTTCCTTCTAAAAGCCGCAAGTTCTTCTAGGCTTTCTTCAAACTCCATGATTGGTTTGCCAGGAGGAAGTAGCAACTACACACGATACACCGCTCGTATTCAATCCATGCAAAATTGTTTCCGTGTCCTCTTCCTTTTACCATATGAACCTGACTTAAGCTTTTTACACAGGACCCTTGGCGAGCATCAACAGACCAAGATTGATCATTTGCTGTCCCAATATTAGGTTCACTAAGCATGATGACATCCAACCTCTTCCTCCTGGCCGTGGCTTGCAATAAATCTATTGCAGCTTGGCTCTTCATTCCATTTAGTTGGACAAAGCTAATCATTACGTTTCCCTTCTGGGCATTCCTTCCTCTTGTGGCCTTCCTTCTTGCAAAAGAAACACACTGTGCTCCGGTCAGTACCCCTGCAGTAACGTGCAATGTGTCCTTCCTCAAGACAACGATAACAACGTATCCGCTCTTCGCGAAATCTTACTCTGCACAGTACCCAGCCTATCTTGAGTCTACCGGCCTGGGCCAGCTTGTTTGCTGTAGGTTTTTGGGAGGATTACTGTTGCATTCTGGGTTTCCCCATATGCTGGTCTTAGTGAAGACACCTTTGCATCCAGAGTCGAGACACCGACCTGCAAAGCTTTTGCAAGTGCAGCCAATATGTCCTCCTCAGTAGCGTCTACCTCCAGATCTTTGATGTGCAGAACTGCCCTCTTCTTGGGAGCTACTGCAGAGATTCCCTCGATGCCCTGTTTTACAATGGCTTCTCGCAGTGCTTCAGCTTTGCCTGTTTCTTTTTTCAGCCTGATGACCAGTCCTCCGTTATTTGCTTTTCGAAGTGACATTACTTTAGCACCCGTCTCATCCAGGTCCACCTTGTCTTTTACAAGTTTGACAAGGTCTGCATAGGTCCTGTGGGTTTCAGTCCTCACCACAACTATCTCTTCGTCTTGTTGGCGTCTCTGCCTTCTCCTGGTCACTGTGCGATAGCCTTCTTTGTCTGTTCCTTCCTGGGTTTTATCATTTTGAAACCCCTGCCTTTCTTCTGACGGTTTTGGCTTATCTTGAGATCCTGTATTTTCTGTACCATGGTAAACGCCAGCATTCCTAGGAGCAGACTGCTTAAATTTGGGTTTGCGTCCAGGCATATCATTCACTGCCTGCTTACTACCATCAGTCTTCCGCCGAACCTCCTTTTCCCTTGGTGTGACCAGCCTGCCTCTTTCCTGTGTTCTGGATCTCAGTACTCTTGTCTATTTTCTGTATGGAAATGGTCTGCGATGCCCTTTCTTCCACCTGTGGGCATCCCACTTGGACTTCCTTCTCGTTGTACATCTCCCTAGGCACATTTTTTTCGCTGCGGTGATAACAGTAATTCCATGTCCAGGGAGCTGACCACTTTTCCAAGAGCTTTAACTGCATCTCTTATTTCCATTCTCTCATCTGTTCTAGTAAGTTCCTGCAGTTCCTGTGTCCATTTTATAACCCGCCCCAGGCTTCTCTGGCTCTCCAGAGCTGTTTTAGGTCTTCTTCTGTAGGAGATTCTTCTCGAGACCTCTTAGGTGTGTGGCTCACCAATGGAAAAAAGTCCGGCAAGGAGTTCTTCCGCTGAATTGGTGAACGCTGCAGCTTAGCGCTCCTGGCGAACGCCTTCTCCTCCCCCTTGATTGGTCTTTCATCTAATTTTTTTCTTCCAGTAGTGCTTTGAGAAGCGGGGGCCTGGTTGCCTACCACCAGCTTCTCACTACCCCCCTCCCATCACAGAATTTGTCTCCCCCAGAATCCTTGAGACAGCCTGGTGTCAAGACACCAGAGAGGGATTTCACCAGATTGGCTACCCTCCTGGGGTAATGTGTTTTGATTCTGTAACATTTCACCATGAACTCATCAACCTGTTTGTGGGAACGCCCGCCGAAATCGTTGCCTTGCAGACGTTGACTCGCCGACCGCCATCCGGTACTGGACCCTTCTAGAGAACTCCTCTTCGGCTCCAGCCCTGTACTGAGTGGGCCCACGCACTTTCACCCACCCAGGGATATTTATTGACTTCCCAGTCTAGATCCATGGTGTTCTGCTCTTGGCAGTTATGGCTCTTCACCATGCACCAAGGTCTTGCAATAGGAGAGACTGTGTGTTAGCCTCTCTATTACCTGAGGATTAGAGAAGATGTCCTCTTAGGCAGTTTAACCTCATGCCCAGGAGCCTTTTTTTTCATCAGCTGCAATTCAACATTCAGGTAAGAACGATTAAATTCAGCTTCCAAATAATGACAAACTACATGTATAATTTATATATATATATATATATATATATATATAAACCGTATAATATATACGTATAACAACCTAGTTATAGTATAATTGTAATAACATTCCAAACACCACTAACCTACTTCAAGGTTCTAAATGACGCTATAGCTCTTTAAGGCCGAGCTTATATGCTCTAGTAAAACTTATGAACATGGTAAGATTTGAGCGTCGAAACGACAACTATTACAAAATGTCTTCTTCTCTTCAAAAGTATATACGAGGTTCAAATCTAAAACAATGATAGATTTATTAAACGTTCAATGATTTTGTATATAAATAGTGTTATTTAAAGCGATTGTGTCGCATTGGCTTCAAAATTCTTCTTTAAATGCCCATAGTTAAGTATAATACTGTAAGCCGAAACCATAACAAAACCTAAACCAAAAGGACTTAGTTCCTGGACCTGCTTTTCAAGCCACTCCCTGGTTTCTGTGTTGACACCGCCGATCTAGATCGCTCCAACTACAACATGACAGATGGACATCCTAACGTTTTTGTCCTTGAAGGCGGGTTTTGCCCAGCACTTTTTCAGGATGTTGGCTTCCCCCATCGATAGCTTTACTTCACGGAGATCTTTACGGCATATGTTTCGGGTGTAATCTTAGTGGCACATCCATCATGTCCATTCCATTTTATCCCCTCTCTTTGCCTGTCCTTCAGGTATCAGTGGCGAATCGCGCCTCTTCACACCTGCATAGCTTAGGGTCTGTTGATTTTGGGCTGGTTCGAAAGAAGTCTTTCCTTGCTCTGGGACTACGACAACACCCAAGTTCCCTGTTGAGGAACCGGCTTCGTTTTGTGGTTTTATCAGAGCTCGGGTTTTCTCTTCTCACCTATTCTGCCTTTCTTTCCCGGGAAGCCTATACAACTATAAAAACCGGGAGGCCTCCTCCGCTTTCGTAGTTCGCCTCTCGAGAGCCGCTTCTTTTTTGGCTCCTCCGGTCGAACTTCGCTTTCTGACAAGAGAATCTTGTCTTCCTCCATTGGGGACATTTCAGACACTCTTCTGGTTGAGTTTCACTTACCTCTTGAGTTTTGTTTTGTTTTTTGTTTTTTGTTGATACATTCTTCATTCTGTTCCCACGAGAACTGGGTGTTAGCAGTCCATCTTCCCAATGACCCGATCAGGAAGATACGGATAATTACTGCTGGGTGTCCCCTGGTTCCCATAAGGCTCCGTTGAAGACACTGAACATACACTTTTGCCACGATATTCTCAGCACGGGTCACAACACATTGGCCTTGGGTTGTGTCTAGAGTGGGGGGAGGACATGAGGAAAGGGAGGGATAGGGGAGTAGTACTCTCGATTTCAGGGCCAAACCAAGAGGGGGAAAGGGTTTTCTATCCTAATCACTGAAATAGCGATAAAGGAAGGTGGCTTCCTCCTCTTTCCCTGCCTCTCCCTTAGAAGTTACAGCACATGTATAGAGCAGGGTACATCACTCACGGACCTATCTGGGAAAGTGGCTGATGCTGTTCCCGCACTTGAACCTCAACGGTACTCCTGTCAACTAAATCCGTCGACGCTTGCACGTGCCGGGAACAACATAATTCTTTTCCGTTTTTACCACTTAACTGACAATAATCTTTCTGCTATTATCATGTATTTAAAACTAAACAAAGACAAAACACACTCCAATCTAACCAAATAAGGTTCAGAAAATACAAACCCGTCAGCAATTATGCGTCATTAAACTTATTATTTCAACGAAAATCTAGTGTAGCGCCTACTATACGTTCAAGGTACGACCACGGTCTTCGCAAAGGGCACATGCAAAATTTCTATAGTATAGCTTTATTTCATTCTCGAGGCGTTCTGCTGTTAGGTAAACAGCTATATATCATACAGTAAAGACATTTGTATATTCTCCATGTCTTCAATGATAGTCAGCTAATTTCATAGTTGGACTTGTACTATCATATAATTTATTCTTGTATATGTAGAAATCAAATTTCATGCAAAATTAAAAGTCTGCATATGACCCTTATCCACTTGATACATTCATACTTTTGTTCATTAAGTTACGTTTCATAGCAATGTTTAAATAATCTAACTTTTAACATGGACTTAACTCTTTTATTTTCTTTTACTATAAAGGATAATCCACACGAGATATATTAAAATCTCATATGATTGTACTTAATATGTTTACAAATTTATTTATTCTGCTATATTCTCATTGCCGTCCTTGTTACCCATAAGAACAATATGAAAGTATTCGCTAATGGTCAGCAGAATCCTATAAAGTGATATTAACTCCATTTCATAGCACTGTGTGTTTTTTTAGTTAAGCTTCGTTCAAAATTTCAAGTCTAAATATTAAGAAGTTTTCGAGAATCGTGAAGACCGACAGACACAAACAATTGAAAAATTTTCCAGCTCCCCGAGTGATACGCTTCACTTACGCTCAGCTTCTGTAATTTTTTTTAAAAAGGAGGCCGATCCCCTTGTAAGCCTTATTCTGTCCGTCCTCCTAGCCCATAGGCCTGTTCTAGGATTTTTACGGATTTTGTTTAATCAAATATGGTGTGTTTAAAAAAAAATATCCAAACGTGTTTCGAATGGCTTGAAACTTTGGTACGTGCATGATGTGTGGGTTGTAACATCCTAACCTCAAAACAAGTCGCAACTCGAAAGTGAGGGTGAAGCACTTCATCGCGAAGGTGCTTCGGTCTATCTGTGACTAAGACAACTACGTACAGTTTGGCCATCAAGAGTTTGTTCCCGACGAGTGAGGGGCAAGGAGAGGAAGTTGCAGGAAATACTTTGTTTTCTCACGCGTTTTTATCGCTTCCCTACCGCACTTCCAAGAACCGATTGTTACTACTCAATTTATGCGCATATTTTTCTAGGCTGGATGATTACAATGCACGAATATAATAACGTTTCAAATTTTCTAAGAGTAATACAAACAAAAAATGTTCAACCAAGAGTTTTATGCAGCCAGATCTAAACAGACATTTCTGCGGGGGTAACAACGTAGTGGCTACCACTATCAGTACTCATTAGCAAACGAAGTGTGTTCTGAATTCGTTGTTTAGTTTGAATTTCACATTATTATTTAAGATTGTATACTTTAATAATATAATAAAATCATTCAATATAAACAACAGTAGTTTCTAATAGTAATTATAAAAGTATAGGAATATTGGTGGGGGGGGGGGGGCAACAGCCCCCTTTGCGTTGGCGATACATCGATATTACGCTGACAATTACGTAAACAATTTACCATTGATGCTATGTCCCTTAATGTGACTGTACTGTAAACCATTACCACCTCAAATGTATGTGGAAAAACTGTAGCGTAAACACATGAAATTATCCCAGCACAGGGTTGGCGATACAAAGTGCGCAAAACCTTGCTGACTGTACTTCTAGAGGCTTTCCCCCTCACATTTGGTGAACCATTCCCTCTTGTAGACTAGATCTAGTGGCTACAGCTGCTATCATCGGAGTAGCCACAATTCAAATTCCTTATAGGTGCTCCCGTAGTTCGCAGCCCAACTTAGTTGGACTTCCCTCCAACAGGTGAAGCACTGGCAGCTAGTACAGGCTCTACAGAAGCGACTCTGGAAAGAACTTCAGCAACGCTTGAAATGGTGCGTTTCGACCCCTAACCCTAATAGAAAGTAATCTTACACCGGTGTATCAGGAAACTAATCCTCTCTTATGGCCTCCAGCTCGAGTCACCAAGCTCTGATAGAGGGGAGCGTTTACGTGTAGTTGGAGACACTAAAGTGGAACCCTTGGAGAAGTGCGGTTATAGGTGTTTCTGCTTCCTCTCAACTAAACCTGTCTCAATGTACGCACTGTCATGACAGTTAATTGTAAAACTGAATACTCCCCACAAAGATCCACAGAATGTACCAATTAAAAAAAATATATTAAAAGAGAAGTAATTACTGATAGGTGACTTCTTTAAGAATGCTGTTCGTACTAATCATATAATTATACAAAGTAATTTTGAAATGTCACCTAGATTACAATTTTATAATGAACGTTGTCATATTATGTTTTTGAACAATTAAATGAACTTGTTGCTATGAAAACAGTATTTTAACATTTAAAATTATTCAATAAATTTTGTAATGCGATGCAATGGCTTCCCGAGGGTAATCTACTGAAGACAATATGCTGCTTTACGTTACTTCAAACTGCAAGCTGTGGCGCTAACTAACGGACATCGTACCTGCGTGACAGCTGGTGTTGGTTTGGTGGGAACATTCTTCAACATGATAAGTCAAAATTATATATACAAGTATATGATACCTTTACGTGTAATATATAGTACGCAGTAGATGCTATGTGTATATTGCTGTAGGAAGTATTTAGTGTGAGTGTATAACTTGTGGAAATAGGACTTAAAGTATGTTGGTAGTTTTATGTCGACCGTTGTTGATCTAATCCTAATATATGATACTAATACTTCTATGCTAAGAACAAAATGTCTAGGTGTGATATGTACAATTATCTCCAAAACGTTCACTTTTGCTAGTAGTTTGGTTGTTTTTATGAAGAACTATTTTTGACCTGTAATCTTTGGTTCATTTTAAAATAATTAGTGTTTGATTTAGTGTTGTTTTTATAGTTGTTTGTGTGCATAGATTTGACACAAAACATGTTTATTGTGATTACTAACTTATGCGTGTAACAATGCTCTGGTATGATCTGGTATTATATGTAATAGTTTAAAGTAACATTTAAGTCCAAATTTTGGCGTCGTATGAATAGGAATTCGTAGATTTTAGTTACGGCAACGCTATTATTAGGTGTGTGTTTAATGCACCGGTGGAACTGAATAAACCGTTCAAAATGAATTCTAAACTTTGTTTAGTTTAACGGTGTACCTTAAATCATCGACCTTACATCCTTAGATTGTAAGATCTGCATTATCTAGGTTCTTTAATTATCATTTTTATAACATAGAAACTCTAAGTTCACTCTAGTCTCGCCTGTTAATAGAAGCGTTTCACTGTTAATGATTTTTCTTTTTCTTTTTCTATATCTAGAAAATGAAAAAGAAGTAGACTATAGAAGGAAAAAAAAATAGAAGAAAAAAAAAAAAAACTCGTAGTAAGTCGATATAGCGCTGTTAATAGAAGCGTACAGCTGTTAAAAAAAAATTTTTCTAAAAAAAAAAAAAAAAAAAAAAAAAAAAAAAACCAATTAACCTACTGACTCTTGTCCCCAGACTGTTTTTTTACCTTATTTTAACGGATTTGAAGCTAACAATTATTAAAACTGATTACCTTCTGACTCTTGTTCCCTGACAGTTATTATGTTATTTTAACGGGCTTTTATCACAATGATGTATAACACTGATAAACTTCTGACGCAAATACCCTGGCCTGCGTCCCTGTAGACTCGCTTACTATGATTTGTAACACTGATTAACTACGTATTCTAGAGCCTTTTGACAGTCTCATCTATTTTCTATAATCGTGTTTACTGTAGTGATTAGTAACACAGAATGCCTACCGACGATAATATCCAGATTGTCTAACCTGCTTCCTATATGCATCGTTTTTATTTATTAATGAGGAAATGATAATGCACCACCAGTGAAATCACTGGCGTGTAGGACTCTTACCAACTCCCACTCAATCTCAACCCCTCCCAACTCTCTTGATTGCTTTCTTGCATTACTTCAAGAGGGTGTCTACTTAAACTAACAGACAGCTCCTACAGTATCAGGACATCGTTTGGGCAACACTGTACTGTATTAACGTTCTTTTAATCTCTTGGTTTTCAGCCTACAAGTAGAGATACTATTTCCAAGACTCTCTGTCAGAGACCATTTTCTCAGGTATTAATCAGTCTGGCTATCCAAGTTCCTCTGCTCTCTGACAGCTATCATTCCTACCACTTCCTCATGGTGTGTTCTCGAGCTTCGGTGCCAGTTACCACACCGTTACCTTCGTAAACCCGTATTCTTTCGAAAGCGTGTAGGTCGATTGGGATGTCCCCAGACACAATGAGGACGGCCGTTCCGGAGAAGGTTTGGTAAGCAATCGTGATACGAAGTGCCCCTTTTTATTATACTACTGCCACACTTTGCTTGTAGCAAATTTATGTAGAGCGCTCGACCATACCATGCAGCCGTACAGGAGCACAGATTGCGTGACTGACATGAGCAACAAGTCCGCCGTCATTCTTTGTTAGTTGGTTCCAAGAGGCAGTAGAAACCACCGCCGTATTTTCGACCACAAAGATATGGTTTCAGACCGTAAGTTTGGTAACAAGTCAAGATACTTCAATACTCCGTCTGTTGAGAAGTACGATCTCAGAACTTCAACCTTGAGGTCGTTGCACTTTTCCACATAGCAATGGCACGATATATAGGTGATCAGATTCAGTAACGTCCTCTAACACTCTTCATTCAGTGATTCTTCGTAAAACTTTTCCGCCGCAAAGAGATCTGAGATGGTAAAACTCATTTGCATTCCCCATTCGACTGCTTTTGCGTTAACATCGCCGCCGAAAATCATGTTTCCCCCGAGTCGAAATAGTACATCCTCCAGCTTATCCAGGAAATCTCGACGACGTTTTCATCAGTTTTTTGAATTAGCATCTGATCGTTACTCACCCCGGCAGGCACCGTGGCTCTTAACGAAACACGTTCCAACGGTGCGTAGGATACCGCAGAACCAGTACTACTGCTCGTTTATTGTGACAACTTCGATTTTGTTTTCCCGGACGAGTTTCGAGAGCATATCGTTCGCAATTCTACTTCTACTTCGGTGCAGATTTCCCTGGAGAATTTTAATCCCCGTAAGTTTTTATTGGCCTTGTCCAGAGCCTGTCTTGACAGAGCAGACCCTCATACCAGGAAGGTGTTCTAGTTTCTTTTTGAAATACTTTCAGCCCTAGAAAGTGACAATAACGGGCTTCCACCCATCAGTCGTTCTGCCTGTAAGACGCTTTAAACAAAGCCTTAACCCTTTCTGTAGAGCCCGAAGCCAGTGGAAGTGGCCGAAACGGGAGCATTTCGTCACCACCAATCTCCAACAGATCCTGCAATAGTCCAACCAATTTTTATAGCCTGCTTGCATTGCGCTCTATTAGGTGCACTATATCCAGTCGAGGTCCCGAATTTCAAAGGTTGCCATCAGCTCTAAACTTTGAACGGTTTCGCATGCCCCGATCGTATCCTTCAGTCCAGGGATACTGAATCACGATTTGTGATTTTGCTGCCAAGTTTCAACAAGACACCTCCTGTTCTTGTCTGCCTGATGGCCCGAACCTCAGTGATAGAGTCAAAATGTATAATCTGAATCTCCTTTAGCACGTTCGCATGTCCTACAAGCGGCCGGGCGGCATAGTATCAAGGTGCCTTCACTTCACTTTAGCCGCCCGCTTCTCCTTTGCCCTTCCCGCTCTCTTCCGGTAAGCCGAAGTAAGCTGTCGCGTGTATAGGCGCGTTTACTGTAATGAATTTTAACATGGCTGACTACTGACTCTAGTCCCACGATTGTTTAACATATTTTCATTAGCGAAATGTAACGTCATGATTTGTAACTGATTACTTGCTCATTCAAATACCCTGACTTTTTAGCCTGCTTTCAATAGACGCGCTTACTATTATAACGATAAGTAATTATAATGTATACGCTATAAAAAAATGTCTAAATCTGAAACGTTTAATTGTCTCCAAAACATAAACTTTTAACTGTTTAGCTGTCTTGAGTCGACCTTTTTTGACCTCCATTCTTTGGTTCATTTTTAATAATTATTGTTTGTTTTATTAAATACTGTTTTAGAGTTAGTTTGAATGGAGTTGACATAAAAGTAAGCATAAAAACTGGTGTATAGGCCAATGGCTTCCAGAAAGTTAGCTACAAATAAACCTCCTGGGTTAGTCTAAAGAATTAGGTTTTGTGAAAACTGAATTATCATTAATTTATTCTCATGGGATTTTGACATATAAATTAATATATCGAAAACCATTCAATATACTAAAATTTATTAAGTTTAGAAATTTTTATAACCATCCAGAACAATTATATTTATCCCCTTGCTTCATAAATGACGGAGTTATGAGTTTTTATAGTTTTAAACCGCCGCCATATTGCAAACCGAATTGCGTACCAAGGTGTCCAACGAATTTTATAGCATGGAAAGCTCTAAATGATAACGGAATATAAAAATAAGAAAATATTAAAAATTCATATTTTCTTATTTAGTAAAATTTATTCTGTATAGTTAATTATCTTATACGATACATGTGATAATATTACTAATTACAACATTAATTCCTTAACCCAATGGATTCTACAGTATCGTTTGCCAGCCAATCTTTAACTATCACAAGGCCAATGCGGCAGGAAGTCGCTCCACTTAAACTAAAACTTATTAAGTTTAGAAATTGTTTATAACCATTTTCCAGAATAATTCTATTTATCCTCTTGCTTCATATAATAACGGAGTTTTTGAGTTTTTTAAGTTTTAACCGCCGCCATATTGCAACGAATTGCGTACCAAGGTGTCCAACGAACTTAATAGCATGGAAAGCTCTAAATGATAACGGAATATAAAAATAAGAAAATATTAAAAATTCATATTTTCTTATTTAGTATAATTTAATCTGTATATAGTTAATTATCTTATATGATACATGTGATAATATTACTAATTACAACATTAATCCCTTAACGCAATGGATTCTACAATATTGTTTGCCAGCCAATCTTTAACTAACACAAGCAAACTGAATGGTTTGCCCACTCGAGAACATGCGACATATAATTTCACGTGTGAAAAAGCAATACTTCTACACGGATACTTTACCAACAGCCTACCGTGCAAAACCTGTATGAAGGCTTCTGGTTCGTGTGAATTATATTTCCGACGCTAAGGTTGAGTTTCCCTTCTTCTCAAGATCAAGAAAACATTTTATGGTTAAAACTTGTTTATTTATGGTTATTGTAATTTAAATTTGATATTAGTGTTTTATAACGGAGAACGTTATAGCATCCAATTACAGATAGGATTTTCTTTTTCTTTTACTTCAAGCTCATGTCTGTTACTAGCCTATGCCCGTTACTTTACTTACTTTTTTTTTTAGCTCTATTGTAATGGGAGCTAGGTTTATGTATTTATGTATGTACGTGAGTGTGTTAATTGTGCTACATATCTGAGTTATATATGATTAAAACTTATCGGCAATGTGGGTCGACCTATCTTTTTCAACGACTCGTGCCCACGCACAGGCTTGCCTATGTGGGTACTTTTTTTCCTATTTTTAAGTAATGTTAATGTTTTAATCATACTTGAAAATTACTATAGTATATATTACTCTATTATGGAACTCTAATTTTCTTTATTTGGAAATAAATAAGGTTTTTGAATTGAATTGATCAATTGCTGGAATTTGCCTCTTTTCAGAAAAAAAAAAAAAAAATATATATATATATATATTACATAACATACACAGCTCTGATAACCCCACTTTTGTAAAAATACAAATAATTTATGTTTGACCACAGTGTTTAAATGTAAAGTAAACTTTAGCTACATTGTCTGTTATATACGCAATTCTATCAGTTACCCACTTCTTTGCACACAATTTAGTAGGCGTTACACGTGTATGGCCACTAATGGTTTGAATGAATTTCTTTTTCCGACGCCAATGTTGAGTTTGCCTTGTTGCCAGTATCAAGAAAAAACATTAAAAGTTTATACTGATGGCTATTATAATTAACTTTTTTTAGATAGTAACATTATCTTTTATATATAATACTTAATATTTGATTAAAATACACAGCTAATAATACGTTAACAATGACACTACGCGTTTGTTATTTTGTAACTGAAAGACATTGTCAATATTTTAGAACATTTAGAGCTGAAATTAGTATATTAGTTCAAAAGCACAGTTATTATTTTAATAATTTACTTATTATGTTTTGATTATTAATTTTGAAATCATGTTTCAGAATGCTATATTACTTATCCTCAATGCGAGATGACACAGTACCGTAAGTATTTAGGACATTTCAGATGTAAATTTAATGCCATTCTGAAACTACACTTTTAGTCAACACACGTTTATAAGATATTATAAATAAAGCAACCTACTGATTGGTGTCATATTTGTGATTCGAGAGTTTTGTTCTGATTATTTTCAGGTGGCCTCGGTCCTGCGTTGGCTTGACGTCCCCCTCTGCGACACTTTCACGTAACACTTCCCCACGTGTGTTGCAAAGCACACAAAAGTATGAATGATGAGTGAATGGAAGTGTGAAAGGGTGTGCGCTTGTAGAACTACATATAAACTACAACATTTAATTCTCCACCACACAACACATTAAGGTATACTAAATATATCTGCTTGTATTAGACTTAAGTTTACATATTTGTTCCATGAATATACTTAATATCAATAATATTTATTTAATCAAGATATATTTCTGTACTTACATTGGTTTAGGAAGCTAAACGGTTTTAATATGATACATTATTATATTGTGTCTTTTTTTACTGCTACAGGGTGATGCGTCCAATGCGGCAGGAGGTCGCCCAACTTACACTAAAAACACACACGACACATACACTAGGTAATGTATTGTCATACTTAAAATATTTAAGTTGGTTAAAATTGTTGTTTCAGAAATGCATATTTATATTAATTGGTTTAGTATATGTTTACATTGGAATAGTTCATAATCTTAGTATAATTTCAATTTACTCACGACGTTAGTAATAAATTGGTTAATTAGATTGTAATATAAATGTGAATCACTACCATAAATCAATCACATTGTATTCCATACTTCACTTATATATAAATAACCTGTTTGGTTTGTGTTATACCCTATTAATTTATTACAGATAAAAGTATAGTAAAATTGCAGTGATTCAGTTTGGTTTTTGTAAATTTCTACCTTTGGGGTTCTCTTTAGTTCTAAAATTAGGGCTCGTAACATGTTTGTTAGTTTCTCTGTCTCACAATAATAAATGTATGCCCATTTGCAAACATGTTAACTATAAATCATAGGCATCCGGAAAGTTAAATCACAATATAAAATATGCTACACTTTGTATTTATGAATATTTATGCAGTCTAGTTGATTTTTGTTTCGCAAGTAAACTGTGATTATAAATCACAATCAGAATGTTTTCAGAATAAATAGCTGGGTGGAAGTATGGATTAAGGTTAATACTATGCAATTTATGCTACATTTTAAAGATTTTAGAACTGAAAGTATTCGTGTTTTTCTTGAAATTGTTGTTTATTAAAAAAAAGGTTTCAATTGAAAAATATGGAAGGCGTCTAGACAATAAGAAGTAACGTATAACTATAACACTATTACAGTAACATTGAATTTGAACCGAGCAATTAAGAGTTTGTCTGCGGCCAATGAGGGCTCTATAGCCCAAGAGTTTTGGGGCTCACAAGCAAAGATAACGTATCTCCTCATTTTAGTGATTGCTAGCTTCACGGTATAGTAAATACCTCTGCTTTACCGCGTATCTCCATGTTATATACGATAGAATATGACTGTAAATTAACGAATTCACAGTATTACGCCAGATAATTTGCACAAGTTTTTAATATTATGTCTATATTATCTTACACTGAAACACACGTAATCGTTGGGTTATAAAAATGTATGTATTAATTTATGTTGCTCACAAGCAGTAGCTAGTGAGTTTATAGAAAACTGTTGTTAGTAGGCTATACGCTGCTGTTCACCACAGTTTAATATTTTGCTTTTATTGTATTGATTTATCTTTATTTTTATTGGTAATTATAATTTAAGTTTTCAAGGATTTATTATTTTATCCGGAAACACATTTATAGTTAGGTTTTAAACCGTTTGTGTATTATTTTGTGTTGTTCACAACCATTAGGTAGTGAATTTATATACGAAATTTGATGTTATTAGTAAAACGGTGTTATCTATAAAGTTTTATGTTTTACTTAATTTTATACAAATAAGTTTATGGGATTAGTAAAATTTACGTTTTATCATACAATATGTATAAATTTAAACTCCAAAACTTTTTTTACATATAGGGGTGTTTCAGACCACCCGTGCATTATCTATAGCAGATATTATATACAGATAACCGCAGTTTTGACAAAGAATTGAGTAATAGAATTATCAAGCCGGAAAGATATTGCCCAAAACGACTCTTTTTGGGGGGGTGGTGGCCGTGGCCGTTTTTGTAAAAAAAGTTTCAAATAGCTATATTACGTATCATATATATACATACATATATATATATATATAATATATATATATATATATATATATATATATATATATGTTACGTAATTTTCCATGACCTGAGGCTTTTCATGTCTTTAATTTTTCTCAGACTTACTTTTACGATCCACTTTATTTTTTCCTGCACAAGATCACTAACTCTGAGAACTCATTGCTCTTGTTAGAAATGTAATATGTATAGAATATAGATTAAATCCGTAATTCACACAATACAGTTGCGGTGGTATTTTTAAAATCACACTCAATAATTATTATTTCATAATTATGTAAATATAATTAACTATATTATTAGGTTTTCAGTTATTTTAATATTATTTCTATGGAATAGAATTTTAATTATTATAATTCTACTTCTATAATATTATAGAAATACAATGGATATGTTTTAAAGCTTAATAAATAGTTTGTTATATTATTAATAATAGTTAACATAATAATAAAATAAGTATATAATTATAATAAGTATAAAATGTGTTTACTCCTTTATTGATTCATGCACCAGGCTCATGGGCGTGTATATAGACTTGAGTAATTTTATTATTAATTCCAGCTATTAGTACTATCGACATGTTACTCATAAGAAAACTTGTTCTACAACTTAAAAAATCTTAATAAAAATGGTACCAAATGAATTTGTTTTTAACTAATTTGGGGGAAAAGTAAATAATCAATGCAGAAACAACACTGTTATTTGGTATAATTTGTAAAGAATAAAAGAAACTTTGGTTGATTGAAATAGTTATTTACAAATAACGAGAGATTCAAAGAGCTAAAGTGTAGGAGACTCATTTTATTGCTGGTCTTGAGAAGCGGCTGGAATGTGGAAGACAGAAAAATTTTCAGATCCCTCACAGCTGGATATAAGAGCCTCGGTCTCGTGCAATAAAATCCCAGATATCATATCACTGACACAGACTTTAATAATGGTAATACTATAATATGGATATATCAGTCATACATTGTATACTGGGATGTGGCCAATACAAAAGGAATTGTTGTTATGGATTTATTGGCTTATTCTTATTAACTTATTCTTGGAATATTTAAGGTCATATTTGTTTTCTGTGTACATAAAGGCAACTTTCTCTTTTCTATTAGTCTTATTCTTATACCTGTTATAAAATACATAAATTTCTATTATCATCGAAATTATACTATCGTATTTTTTAGGATATTTAGCAAAGTACAGAAATTTAAAAGTAAATATAATAAGCAGTAAAGGTGGTAAAATATCCTATAATTATTATAAAATTAATTAAATAACAAAAATTTTTTAAACGATCGTAATATTTCCTATTTTTATTTTTTTATTTATTTCCCAACGGATTACACCATTTTACAATAGATATATACAATATGTGAACAGATGGCATTAAACAATGATTTGAAGCTCTGGAAAGCAGTATACCTACTCTCAATTCATATTATTGAGTCAATAATGTCAATTGAGAAATGGATTAATGGTAATTATTAGATAGTGACTAGATGTAAAAGAGACAGGTACAGTTGTTAAAAATCACAGTAATTATGTGATACTGAACTACAATAGTATACAAAAATAAGTAGGTAGCTTAATACGTTAATAAATATATAAATATATTTGGTAAACATCATGCACAGCAATAATGAAGCGATTAATCTGAAGTAATGCTACAAGTTACATACAAGTAAATAGATTGTTACTTAAAACTACTAAATAGAGTACAAAACTAGATTACACAATACGTTGCAAACAAAACTAATAAATAAGAAATAAATTATAATAACAATATTAATATTAATAACAATAATAATAAAATAATGATGACAATAAATTAACACTGCGAGTTACAACAACTACAAAATTTACAAGTATGCTGGGGTGTGGTTTCTCAAGTGAGCAAGGGAGACCCCTCCTCTTGAACGGGAGGGGCTTCTCACAGAAAAGTCAGTTGAGCAGCCGCCGTGCTACCAGCCTTGAGGAGACGGCAAATTCCGCTGTTTTAAGAATAGTAGGCTGGGAGAAAGCGTCTGCTGAAGATATTCTTGTATTTCACTGTGTATAATAACAATACTTTTTAATAGAAACAATAATCTTATTTCAAATTTATTTTTTATATTTATTTCAAACATTGTCTGAAGATTGAACTTATGTATTTTTACAATACGTTGATAAAGACAAAATATCTACATATTGTAGAAATTCAATAAATCAATTAATTAATAAATCAATTAAATATAATAATAATAATATAATAAATCAATCAATAAATCAATAAATCAATAATTCAATAAATCAATACATTCAATAAATTGCTAGATAAATCAAATAATTTATCTAGCATATATCATTTATCTAGCATAAATTATATATGCTAGATAAATTATTTGAATCTGACTTCTTATCAACTGAAAGTGAAGGTGAATAACAAAATACAAGGGACACTAAAATATTTAGCAAGAATTGTAGATCTTAACAAGACGCGCGCCCGTTGCGAAAAAACCTCGTCTGGGTCTGATTTCTTTTCTTAGCTACGTATCTAGAATATATTCAACATCATATTTTCAAACTTTGTTAACTCTTTCTTATAAATGCTTTATTTTCCTCCAAAGTTTGTTCACTTCATTTTACATCAACTCTTTTACACAGGAGGATTTAATCATTCAGTTGGATCCCATATATTTAATAAAAATTGACAAGAAATTGAAGTCCAGTACAATAATTCTTGAAAACACGTTAATGCTACAAACATTTTTGTGTGATACACTTTTATTATATCTCACACAAAGTCAATTAATCTAAAGTTAAACCTTATGTTACCTAACAACATTTTATCGTCGTCTCCATGAAAACAGATTACGAGATTTGCTTATTTTTCAACATTTAACTAAGGTAGTTCAGTGTAACGTATATTTGTGATTGGATTACTACTAAACAGGGGTTATAGCTTGTGCAACTTAATCAGACGCCGAGTACAATCTGGACGTCTCAACACTCATTGGACTCAACAATGGAAAGGCTACAGCTTCAGGATAAACTCTTCAAACTGGTAAGTCAAAATCTTTGACTTATTTTCCTCTGTATTAGCTTTTGTTATGAACGGTAGAAATACTGTATAACAGAGGGCTGTAAAGAAGTGACTGTAATATTTTGTGTATTGTAAATGACTATCCATCCATATAAAAACTGTAGTTATTCCAAGACATTGAAACCAAGTTAAAAGTTATATTTATTAGAATATTATAATCCTGGATATGATATCTGTTTCAGTTAAATAGAGCTGATTTACAATATTAAGAAACCTAAAATTGATTAGTTATTGTTTTTTTTAGTAACTATGTCACAATGAAACTAAATATTTTCTGATAGTAATTTTCACACTACTTTAATAAGGCAATGTAATAGTAAAAATTAAAATCAAGGAACATTAAAATGACGTGGAAGAATAGATAGTACATTTTTATACTTAAAACAAATGTATTTTGCGGAGAAGTAAACTTTAAAAAATAATTATAGTTTATTTTGTACGCATACAATAACTGCTCTTGAGGGTATTAGCTCTAGACCCTCAGACAGTTCACCTATTTTGTGTGTATAATAGGCTTCACATATATATACCCTTCTCCCGTATCCATCATACTGCCCGCTCAAAGCGTGTTCGTTCACGCTATAATGTATTAGAACATCTAATACATTCTACTAGCTATATTTTTGTATTCGTACCGAAGGCGTCGTAATCTGTCTATTTAAACCAATTTAATACAGTATTTGTGCTCTATTAAGATTAATTAAACATATCTCCAATGACGTGAACTAAAATGCCGTCGATATGGCATTCTCTCTTCAGGCTATATCAAAGTATTGGGATAGCAAACTTTGTGCATATCGGCTTTATAAAGGCTAGGGCTGGAGAAGCTGTGAGGTACAGAGACGTTGTCTTCAGTGCAATATTGTGGGTTTGTGTGGATATATATAAATAAATTTAAAATATTAACCAATAAATTCAAAATATATACAGGGTGATTCGGTTAGTGTTACCGGCACTTTCTGAGCTGATTGTACTATAAAAACTACAGAAAAAAGTTCATCATATAAACATGGGTCTGGAAATGCTTCCTTACTGGGTTATGGCCAATTGAAGATTTCACCAAAAAATTGTGTTGCAGGAGGTCAAATGATGATTTGCCCGCGTGTTTATGAAGAGATATTTATAGGCGAATGCAACTTTTTTCTAACGGATTTTTAGATGAGAAATTGAATAAAGTTCATCTCATAGCTATATCTTATTTAGTTTTTTTTGTTATACTACAAAAACAGAAAATAAAATAATTTTGAAAAAACACTTTTTTAACGTTTTACGGACAATTATTTTGTTAAATAGGCAATGAAGACCCACATTTTTACAAAGAAACTTGCAGAAAATTTAATTCTGAATAAAATTATGTGCCCACACGGCTATTAACAGCGAAGTATTAGTTTCTGGAATTTAATTTTACAACAAACATTCTATTAAGCAAGAAATACGTATTTAGTAAATAAACACCGTAATGTAATGATATAAGGTACACAAATAATTGATTAGCATACAAATTGTAAATACGATTTTAATAGATTAATGCTCAACTAAAAAAACAATAATAGTATTACTTTTTAGGACTATCCAAAATGGTTACATCATGTACCTACATATCTTTGTCACGTTAGCTTTTACAGAAGGTAAATTATGTTTTTATAAGTTGGTATCACAAATCAGCTGTTCAACAATACACTGCAATTTATTGAGGAATCCAAATTATTTGTTACCAATTCTGTGCTAGTTTAATGAGTGCAATTTAATACAATTAATTTACTACTCGTTTGTTAGTGAAGTGTATTTTAAAGTAACTTACTATCACAATTGCAATGCCTTTGTTATTTACAACGGAAGAATTATGCCGACATGGTATTTGTCTTAGGCGTTTGTGACGGAAATGCAACCGCTGCTACTGCAGAATACCGAAGACGATTTCCTAATCGCAGAGTTCCAAACCCAAAAACGATCAGTGGATCATTTCGTACCCTAAGAGTAACAGGTAAACTTCCTAGTATTAATAATTATCGGGATCGCCCCCTGCCCAGAATAATGTAGATATGGAAGAGGCTATAATCATGGCTACTGAACGCAGTCCTGGTGTCAGTACACGGCGTCTTTCTAGGCGATTTCGCAGTGTCTCAGTCTGAAGTATGGAGAACTTTGCGCAAAAAATAGCATGTTCCCTTACCATAAAACAACGATAAGTTTCAAAGTATTTCAAACCAACAGATCCTCCTCTTCGATTGGAATTTTTGCAACTGGTTAATTAGAAACCGTCAACATCATAGAACCATTTTATTCACTGATGAAGCTCAATTTACCCGAAATGGCGTCAACAACCTTCACAATGAACACACTTGGGCAGAGGGAAATTCCACATAGTACAAATCGTGCGCAAACTTTCAACACAGATTTAGTGTAAATGTATGGTGTGGATTCATTCATGATCGATTAATAGGACCATTCATTCTCCGAGGGACATCCAAATTCCCGCATGTACCTAGAATTCCTTACAGAAACAAATCTACCACTATTATTAGAAGATGTTCCATTAGCAGCAAGGTGCAATATTATTTATCAACATGATGGTGCCCCTGCCCACTTTTTCCATAATGTAACAATGCACTTAAACGAGCAGTTTCCGGGCGATGGATTGGTCGCGGTGGACCACACACTTGGCCACCAAGATCACCAGATCTAACTCCATTAGATTTCTGTATATGGGGTTGGATGAAGAACCTGGTGTACCAGGAAAAAGTAAATACACGTGAAGAGTTAATAAATCGAATTGAAGATGCCGCCGCACAAATCAAAAACAATCGTGCAGCGTTGCGGAGGATAACTCGATCAATCAGAAAGCGAGCTGCTAAGTGTATTGAAGTACAAGGACTGATTTTTGAACACCTGTTATGAAAGTGGTACGTAGTATTATAAGCTTTAGATGAAAAACAATAATTTATTTAAAACTTAATTTAAATTGCATCCTAATAAATCTTATGTGTAGGCTACTCTATGTCATTAAAATGCGGTTTTCCTTTGCTTTGGAATTTCTTGCTTGGTAGAATGTTTTGTTGTAAAATTAAATTCCAGAAACTAATACTTCGCTGTTAATAGCCGTTGTGGGCACATAATTTTATTCAGAATTAAATTTTCTGCAAGTTTCTTTGTAAAATGTGGGTCTTCAATGCCTATTTAACAAAATAATTGTCCGTTTAAACCTTAAAAAAGTGTTTTCAAAATTATTTTATTTCTGTTTTTTGTAGTATAACAAAAAAACTAAATGAGATACAGCTATGAGATGAAACTTTATTCAATTTTCTCATCTAAAAATCCGTTTGAAAAAGTTGCATTCGCCTATAAATATCTCTTCATAAACACGCGGGAAATCATCATTTGACCTCCTGCACACAATTTTTGGTGAAATCTTCAATTGGCCATAACCCAGTAAGGAAGCATTTCCGGACCCATGTTTATATGAACTTTTTTCTTTATTTTTTATAGTACAATCAGCTCAGAAAGTGCCGGTAACACTAACCGAATCACCATGTATAATTGTATATAATAAATATATAATAGATCTTGTATATTCAAACAATATACCTTTAAAACTTAAGTTTTGTTAATTATAGTCTATGATTATAGACAATTATATAGACAATATTAAATATATATATATATATATATATATATATATATATATATATTTAAAACCTTCGAAACATAACTTCAGTTTAACTGGAGCCAGTACTTTCTCCTTGGCGACTCTCCTTTCATTGTGCGGATAGTGTTTATAACATTTTGCAAGGTACTTTTCCGATATGCAAATGCTTTAAAAATAAAATGAAGAGTCTTTTGCCACGTCTATGGTTAATAAAAAACAGTTTACTATTTGATACCTCTTAATGAAAATCTTGGATGTTTCAAAACTATATCAAAACATGAGCAAGATTCACAAATTTTTAAAAGCAGTTTTGTCTCTACATTTGATCAACTCTCGGAGGAAATTATTTCATGATATTCAATATAATGTAATATTCTATGATTACATTGTTAAAGTTTCTATAGACACAAATTTTATGATATCACCTACATCCCTTGTATTAAGGTCAGGGCGATGTTTAGCAGTGGTCTTATTCTTTCATATCAGGTAAACGTGGAATTCTCATTCTATTAGAATCCTAATATTACATAAATATTTTAACTATGATGATAATTATATATCACATTGTGCACTTAAAAGACTTGGTACAGTACTAGTGACACTATCATCTCCAAATCGAAAAAGATATGGAGTAAGTTCTTTGTTTAGATGGTGTAAATGTCAACCGAGAATGAAATAATCTTAATATCTTTTCTTTTATCTAATCTTTTTCTTATTATCTAAATAGACTCAACTTATAAAAAAAACTCTTTTCTTGTCTAAGTCTTCTTGGACTACAGTAATTATTTAATATTACGAAATCTGAAAACCCAAGTCACTGTTTCAAAGTATTTACAATGCAAAATTTCACTACGTCACTGTGTGCATTTACGAATCAAAATTATAGTCTAGTCATGTAGATACATATCTGCGGTAGATAGCGGCACACGTGACTTAAACAGATATCCCAACAATCCAACCTAATAAGGGAGGGGAGTATTAATTGGTTAGAAGGGTGACGACCTGCCCAAGGACTGGCCCTAGTACAAGTTCAATTTTTTTAACCGTAGACTTGGCCGCGGACTACTAACCTGCATGAAAAAGTCGGTCTCGCTGTGTTAAAACTGTCCCGGCGGAGTATGAAAACGGACTGCAAAAAATCAGTGACCTTTAAACGCTTCCTCTCGCGATTTAAAAGTGAAGCCAATGTCGTAAAATTCTGTAAGATGCGTCAAATTAAAGCTCTTAATATTGGCAAACTATTGGTTACATTTTTAAATATTAAAAAAATTTCGAAATAATTTTGATTATTGTTTACATTTACATAGCGTTTACAATGACAAGAAAAAAAGTAGTAAGCGAGGTTTTTTTATTTTTTGGTCAGATAAAATTTTTCAGCGAGAAAGTTGTGTGAAAATAGATGAATATTTTTTTTGTAGTTTATCATTTTTTTATTGGAAGTTTAGTTTAGCCTGTAGTAGCATATGAAGTGATGAGTGAACGTTTCTGCCGGTACTGTACTTGGCGCATTGGCTCACTGATACCGTATTAAACTCAATAAATTAGTTTATTGTGCAATAAAAATACCTTTACGAAAGAACCAAGTTAATTTAACTAATTTATTAGTCTTAAAATATTGTGGGTTTAATTTTTATTGCAATTATATACTTTATCCGTAGCAATAACTGTATTATTTACAACGGTGTTAACTCACTTGTATTCTATGTTTAACTAACTATTAATATTGAGCAATTACAACAAATATAATGATTGCATTGAACTTTTTTGCATTAAAATAATATTCTTTAATACTTCTGTTTAACGGTATATAACTTTACTGACAGTCGATGAGAGGTCCGACCGTCTATTCGCATCCATCCCGCTAGTCACAAGCGCGTGACCTTGAGCGTACGTTTGCAGAAAGCCCCTTTACAATCCTCCCGCACCGCACCCCTCGACAACCACCGCTCTCCCAGCTCGAGTCTGCGGTTAAAAAAATTGGACTGTACCTCTTTCTTACTAACTTCTAATTTTCCTTTCCTCCAATTTTATCATTTTTGCATAAACTCTGTAAAATATGAGACTTAAATTAATCAGTTGAATAACATGCATTTTATTTTAACTTAATACAAACAAGTATAATTAAAATAGGTACTAACGGAGTTTTTAAATGGGGGCTCTCTTTTAAATAGGTACTCTTAAAAAGGGTGATAAACTTTAGAAATCTAGCTTAAACAAATTTGGATGAATTTTAACCCCTTGAGATAACCAAGATTATTTATATAACGAAGTACTTGAAAAAATGCAATTTAAATTTTTGACACATTACTAAACTTGATATACGAGTTTAGTAATTACGACTTTTACTCCTGAGTCTATTTTTTATAACTTTACTCGTATTACAACTCTAAACGAGTACAGTTGTAAAAAATAGACTCAGGAATAAAAGTCTTTAAATAACTTTTCGAATCATATCTATCATAAAATACAAGGCGGTTCACAAATAAAATCATAGATATCAGCTATATTGAAAATAGGATCCAGTGTTTTAAGGAAGATCGATCACGGTTTAACGATTTTTTTAAAACTAAGTAATTAATATATTCCCAGTGCAATACATGTTAAAAACCAAAATATATATCTATTAAATTTTTTTCTTATTAAACCATTTGTATTTAATAATTTGCTTAATGAAAAATAAAACATCTCATTTAAGAAGATTTAAATTCACCTTTAAATTGAAGTGCTATATTTTCATTAAAAAGCTTCATGAAAAATACACTAAGTTTCTAACCACCCTATCCAGCTCGATCAAATGTCCAATCAAATATATGTAAAAATGTATTAAAATATATTTTTAAGATGCGAACCATCTTCCAATACATTTACAAGCAAAATAACATATTCTCTCAGATTCCGAACAATAAGTCTTTTTGATGAAACAAAATCAGAGTTTTGATTTATTTTCTTTAGCCCAAGTTTTAGTTAAATGGTATTTTAAATTTAGATCCAATACCACTATACAAAATATCCAGAATATTTATGTATTTTTTCTAGAAATATAATTTTTATCTTCTTACAGAAAACCATCATGTTACTGGGAACGTTGTCTGTTTGCGTATATCACTATTATTTAGAATTATTTTACTATTTAAAAACCCAAAAATATTTATACCTTACCTAACAATTAATTATACCACGTTACCATGAAAATAACAATTTTTAAATCATAATACTTTCAGAAAAGTTGCAATACAGCGATCACATGATTCATTGTGCTTTCTATAGTCGGTAAGCAGTGTTCGATCTTCTTCGGATCTGTGGCCCTGACATCACGGCTGAGTATCTGTCGTTTTGACTGCAAAATTTTTCAAATGGGTAAGTCAAAATATCACATTTTTCATTGAAATTAACTCCCGTAGACGTTTTTTGAATGTTTAGAATGTAGCAACTTCATCGTATTACCTGTAGGAGAGTAAATAAATACTGTAACTCATTTACTGTATCGTATATTTATGTACATGTAATTACTGTATGGACCCCGGTCAATACGACACATAAGATCCAGTCTGTTATTAATGCTACCGCTAAGATACAGGGTACTTACTTATTTTCTTGTTGTATTTGATATTTTTATTACTGTATCTCAAATAATATCTAATTTCTGACTCTTTGGTAGCAGAGAAAGTTCTAAAAATCATACTAAACCGATTCGGATTCAAGTTCCAAGTAACATAATTATAAAGTTCATCTTTTCAATTAAATAGTTCCCGTGAATCCATGGGTCTGATTCCTGCTCCCAAGGTGGAAGTAGCCCGAGTCATAAATAGTGGACTTGTTTTATAAGGACAAATATGGTTAAACGGAAACTATCATTCTATTTAAATTCCTACTGGTTTTTCAGCAAAAGGGTGTATACGAAGTACCAGAGCGCTGCTTGAAACCCTCACATTCTTTAAACCACATCAGTGCTGGTTAAAGGATAATCCAATTGATGAGCTTTATAAACTTGGAGAATATTTTAGACAGTTTTTAATTGCATTTTACTGTGTGGAGCAATAAACATTGTTGCACAAGTGGGACAAATGAAGCTTTAGGTTTCCAATTATGTGGCTTGCTTTTACCTCAAGGATAAAGCATGTTTGCTAGATAAACTGTCTAGTTCACAAACTTTTCGTTAAAGATGAATTCCAATTACATTTAGAGTCCCTCAGGGATCAATTCTTGGGCCTTTACCATTCAAGTATACGTCAACAGATTGAATGATGCTGTCCAAAAGGGACACTATTTAGTATGATGTCAACACTATACTTTGTTTCAAAAAAAATCACAAGTAATAGCACATAAAGTTTTTTTATGAATTCTTGCTTTTAATATTGTACTCATACTCTTTTTGAAACTAACCATTTAAAATCCAACATTATCATTTATTTCATTCATCAGCTGTTTTAGTTGAAGGTGTTCCCTATGCACGTTTATACGGATGTACCTGGATTGAGGGCTGAGAAGAGATATTCTAATTGATGATTTTTTCCTAGTGTTGTATTATATATGTATAAACTACATAATCTCTACAATGAATCCTCCGAAGTAAACTTTAAAATTGCATATTACGTCATTTTCCTTCCGAACTTAACACTTGAATTCTAGGAGAGCTTTGTAAAAACCAAAAATGGAAAGAGTAAATTTTAACTTTAGAATGTCATGCGTATTTCATATGTATTTCAGGGAGTTTAGAATGCTGATATTGTTCTGCCATTTTATTCTACACGTAACTTTCGTAATGTGGTGGAACTGATATATGATATCATAGGCACAATCGGACGTTTTATTTATATAACTTTTAATTTTTCAGTGCTAGGGTGAAAGAAAAAAACAAATCTGTGCTATCTCTAACTCAGATCCAAAGATCGACGTCTTAGACAACTTGCCTACCGGAACTATATATATATTCAATTTTACCACTACAATATTATCTATGCGAAGTATTATTCTAATAATTTACTTATTAAGTTTTGATCATTATTTTGAAATCATGTTTCAGAATGCTATATTACTTATCCTCAATGCGAGATGACACAGTACCGTAAGTATTTGGGACATTTAAGGTGTACATTTAATGCCATTCTTAAACTACAGTTTTAGTCAATACTCTTTTATAAGGTATTATATATAAAGCTACCTACTGATTGGTATCATACTTGTGATTCGAGAGTTTTGTTCTGATTATTTTCAGGTGGCCTCGGTCCTGCGTTGGCTTGACGTCCCCTCTGTGACACTTTCACGTAACACTTCTTCACGTGTGTTGCAAAACACACAAAGTATAAATGATGATTGAATGGAAAAGTGTGAAAGTGTGCGTGCGTGTAGAACTGCATACAACTACTACAATAATTCTCCACCACACAACACATTAAGGTATACTAAATTTATGTGCTTACATTAGACTTAAGTTCACATATTTGTTCCATGAATATATTTAATTTCAATAATTTTCATTTGATCAAGATATATATTTTTGTACTTACATTGGTTTTGGGAACTACATGGTTTAATATGATACATTATTATATGCTGTGTCTTCTGATTGTTACAGGGTGATGCGACCAATGCGGCAGGAGGTCGCCCCACTCACACTAATACACACACACACACACACGACACATACTAGGTAATGTACTGTTATACTTAAAATATTTAAAACTAATTTCGTTAAAATTGTTGGTGTTTCAGAATGGCATACTTATATTAATTAGTTTTAGTATATGTTTACATTAGAATAGTTAATAATCTTAATATAATTAATTACAATTACTCATGACATTAGTAATAAATTGATGAATTAGATTGTAATATAAATGTGACTCACTACCATAAATGAACCAAATAATCATTCATACTTCACTTATAAATAAATAAACTTTTGGTTATCTCATTCCCTATTAACTTAGTACAGAATAAATTATTGTAAAATTGCAGTTATTTAACTTGAAGTTTTTTTGTAATTTCTATCTTGGGTTCTCTTGAGTTCTACATTAAGGCTTGTAACAAGTGTGTTAGTTTCTGTCTCACAATAATAGTCTATGCGCATTTCCAAACATAGACATCCGTAACGTTAAATAACAATATAAATTATGCAATACATTTTTCCATGCACACTATTAGATTAATTATAGTCTGCGTACAATCTAGATAGTACACAATATATATCACAGCAAAGCTGACACTTTGTTTACAATTAATATAAAATACTATGTCTATCATTCTTATAACTTTTCGAGGCTACATCTCTAATATTCATATTTTTAATTCAATAATTAATTAGGTAAGCATTGACTGAAAAATGTATTTGAACAATTATGTCTCGGCATAGCAATCTTTGAACCAAAAGATCTTAGAAGTAAATGTTTTCAACTTGTACTCACACAATGTCACTCTCGATCTTAGGTTTTAGCCTAGATATGTAATTTATTTTTACAAAATTTTGAACGGTCGCATACTCAAAATCTTAAGGTATCGCAAAACATAAATGGGTATATATTGGAAATGTTTTAAATTCAAATGTTTGCATAAGTGAAAATGTCCACCATTTAAAATAATTTAGTTAAATAACATTGTTAAAAACTTACCTCAGCCTTGTGCTAATGTTAAGACATATAAAACCAACTTTAATCTGGATCTAATTACAAATACGGTAGTTAGTAGCTCACGTTATATTGGATTTTAATAAATATTTGTCTAATCTATCTAAATAGTAATTTTATTAAGAATAATATTTAAAACAAATAAAAAGTGTTTTCCACTGCTTACAAAAGTACTTTATAAATATGACTGTGAAATATTTTACAGTAAAATGAGGGCAAGATAAATCAATAATGCTTGGTCACAATATCGCCTTTCTTGCACATCCTTGAACAAACGAACTAGGATCTCAAGGCATCCTTCGCCGTTTAGTATGTGGATATGGAATTCACTCTCAGGCTACATCAAAGTACTCGAAAGGCAAACTTCGTACATAGTAACTTGCTAGGGTTGGAGAAGTCGTTATGTCCAATGGCGCTGTTTTTTTACAAACACATATGGAAAAATACATGTGTGTTTGTACATATATTAGTACATTGAGATAATAAAATAATTTCTTTAATTGTTATTATTAAACAGCGCAAGATGTAATAACACCTAAAATACAAAAATAATTGCCTCTGGTAGAATTTTAAAATGCAATACAACTTTGCAACATACGTTGCTATTAACAATTTATTAAAATTTTTCTTTTTATAATTTATAGATTTTTATGATTTTTCAAATTTAGAAAAGGAAATAGTAAAAGTATCATTTTCCATGTTATTGATAGGGTGTGTTATAAAAATCATATAAACATAATTGGTGCCCCTAGATCTTAAAGGCTGACAGCATAATCTACTGTTAAATTGGCAACATTTTACCACACGATTCTGTATATACGAACAAACATAATATGGAGATTTTGGCGTCAAAACGCCCAGGGTAAATTAAAAAGTAAGTTATGGAGTTAAATTATAATATCTTGTTTATGTTTGATATGTATATTCGTATCCCCTGAAAACTCAAATTTGGATAATCAATAAAAACAAAAGATAAATGTATAAAATAATGCGAGACACTAGCCTGGAGAGAGTTGTTGGTAGTCGCCGAGGTAGTTTCTACTAGCTTGCAATTACTAACACGTTCAATGCTGAAACGCCTGTCGGCGTTTTGGATATACCCCTAGGATTGAAAATTACCTTAACATACATTCCCATTTGAAACTTTTATATAAAAAATGGCCAACACCCCCCAATAACACTGTTATACAATATTTATACTGTAAAATCCGTAAGTACATCACTGTGAGAATCTACGAATCTACATAACTTTTTTTGTCATACATATATTCTCTGGTAGATAGCAGCACCCGTGACGTAATCTACATAACTCAATTAACCAACCTAATAAGGGAGGGGAGTATTGCATGGTAGAAGGGCGACGACCTGCCCAAGAACTGGCCCTAGTACCATGTATTACTCTAACCTGGGTGCGCATAACAGTGTCATTGCAGCCATAGATGTTGGTTCTGGTAACAGTGGTGAATGCAAGGCAACTGTTGTAAGGCACAGGCAGTCTCAATCCCTGCCAAGGTTGGTCATTAGAAGTTTTTTAAAAGTAACATTTTAATAGATCTCTTGACATATTTTTCGTCTGTAAATTATTACCCGGCGGTGATTTGAGATTTATTTCTATGTCTGAAGTTTGGTTGCTATAAATATAACGTGTGTTTATGATGTTTTAGACTTTTCTCTGCATATCTTTCAGGCTTGGTCCACTTATTCTTCTTTGTTCTTTGTTTTCACATTAATTTGCTTTAAAAGTTATACGCAGAAACAATGTTAACTAACAAGATGCTACCAAACCAAAAATCAAAACCATACACCAGTAGTTGCACAAATCAGTTTTTTAACTACCAAAGTAACAGCTAAATGTTCTGAACAAAGAATGTCTACCTAAGTGACTGGACTTAAATAAAACTAACATGTTAGGGATTATATATTTGTGTATTTCTTTTAAATGATTTCACTGTTTTTGAATTTTCCCAATTGGTTGTTATGTTGTGATGGAGTAATGTGTTGTGAGGTTATGGAATACTAACACTTATAAATATATGATTTATAACAATTTACAATGATTATTTATTGAATATTGTTGCAGATACTATTTTATAACGGGTAACATTAAGACAGGTAGATTACAAGAACAAGTAGTAGACACATTTTAACCAAAGTATGTATTGAAAATCAATACGAATACCTTTTCTTGTTCGGGGCGACTAGGCGAGCCTAACTGGCTCCGTAAAAGCCTTAGACCAGACCGGAAGTGAATTTAAACAGTCGGAATAAACACATCCCGCCCGTTCATGGATATAAAGCCTTAGATGTAATGCTTCTCAGTCCTACATATTTCCGTTTTATTTATTTAGACAACGATTCTTGTTTGAAGTTGGTATTCTTGATCGGTTTAATTCAAATATGGTTTTTTCGTGAATGGAGCATCATGACAGACAAACTCAACTATGGTGTGAAAAGAGTAATTGATTCGAACCAACAATGCATAGTTTATATTTGAATACATACGAAAAATCTGGTACAAGAACAAGTCAAATTGTATATTTCTATTCTATAAATTTCAAGATAAAACTGTAATTCAATATATTTTCAAAATATGTAATAAATAACATATTCGAGCATTAAAATAAAATAAGCAGACTAGCGCAAAATCAGTTTTTTCCGAAAATTAAGTTTTATCAAATCATTCTTACAAAGTACTTTGAAAAATACTCAAAAGGAATATTTCAGTGCTTATTGAACTAAATTTTGAGCTAAAATCGACACACATATTTTCGGTGAGAAAACGAAAGAGAACTCGAGATAATAAAGGTCAACTCCCAATCGGACAACATTGTTCGGAAAATGGTCTCTGACAGACAGACTTGGAATACTGTATATTTCTATATAGAGGGCGTGTTTAAAACAACAAAAATATAAGAAATGCAATACTGCCCCGTTGTTACCCAACCAATTCCTAATATTGTAGGAGCTCTCTGATGGCTTAAGTAGACACCCTTTTGGAGTAAGGGGTAAAGAAAATTGTTAATTTTCATCAATAAACCTCTACCAATTATTAAGCATATAATTTACTAAATAGCGAAATGTTTTATGGTTCAATTTTAACCTGGAATTATGTTTCAGGCTACGATAACAGTTCTATACACCCTCTATCTCACAAGACACGTCAATTTAAACACCATTCTAAAACTACTGTTTAGCTCAATTTCCATATTGCTATAACACTCTCATATGTTTTACAATTGAAATATGCGACTACTTTTGTACCAAATTTGTTACTCGAGAATTTTGTTCCGATACATTTGATAATATTGTTTATAAGTAATGAAAACCTGTGTTGTATTTTTTTAATATATACACAAGTATTAAATAAATCATGAAATGTGGAGTAATTTTGAATCAAACTTCGAGAAAACTTCGTAGAAGAGAGAAATAAAACAAAGTATTACTATGGATGTTTAATTACTTTAGGATTATTATTACTGCAAGCTACTGGTGAGAGTCGAGAGGAATTGAAGAGATCCTCCCACAGCTGGATAAGAGCCTCGTTCTCTTTCAATACAGAATGGGATGTATCACTATAAAATATTGATAATTGTAAACTAGGTGGATATACACACCAAAAATGTTGTACATGATGTCAATAATATCTAAAGAGTTGTTTTACATTGTAAATTTTGATAAAGATACGCTTTGGCTAACTCAAAATTTAGTTTTAATGCTCTTTTATGGGAATATTATTTATTATTGCATTCATTCGTTTCATGCGCAATCA
This sequence comes from Homalodisca vitripennis, assembly GCF_021130785.1. Taxonomy (NCBI): domain Eukaryota; kingdom Metazoa; phylum Arthropoda; class Insecta; order Hemiptera; family Cicadellidae; genus Homalodisca; species Homalodisca vitripennis. Next base: position 50,957 of record NW_025780040.1, read on the forward strand.
CTTTTAGGAGGCTCTTTTAGGTTTTTTAATTAATAGTCACTTTAGACTTTAACAATTCTTTAAATTAGTATTCAACTAAAGGTATAATACAAACAAATATACCCTGTAGATCTTCGAATAGTTGCTACCTGTGTTGTGAAAACCAGCAACAAATGTCCCTGGCACTTGTGTATGGCTCTGATACTTGGGGTAGATACTGAAACTTATCATCATTGACAATTTCTAAATTATCCATAAACTTCGCGAAAATGGCTCAGAAATTAGGAATAGTCTTCTATTTAATTTTAAAACCTAAAGGCTTCTAGAATTTCGTATTTGATTTTTAGTTTACTGGTGGCAAGTTTTAAACGTTGACTAAAACTCTAATTGAATATTCATCATTAACCTTGTTGAAAAAAAAAAACTATCAGTAGAAATACAACCTTACACTAACTCTAAATTAAGTCTTGCACTTATCGGCTTGCATAATTTCCTTCAATAAGTTTTCAGCTGTTACTATCTAATTCCAGAATACAGGAAGAATTAAATATCTGATTCCCTAGTTTCTAAAACTCTTCTTTGTTGAATCTTCTCTCGCAACACTTTCAGGTCAGGCTTTGATTTCACTACATTTATTACATCTTGTTCAGTCAATCATTTAATCAAGGAATTGCATATTTGGGTAAATGGACCGCGAATTATATTTCCTGTTTTCTTTATCAGATACATTATAGTTCTACATTATTGTTTTTATTAAAAATAGTCAATAAGTTCATACCAGGCATTCCCACACTTAAAAAAGTTATAATGATAAAATTAAATTTAATCCAAGAGATGGTTCAAATCCTGAATCATTGAGAAAAAATCTAGTAGAAATAACTCAAAAACCCTAACGAATCTCGGAACAATCTAATTCGTCTAGTATACATGGAGTTTTATTAAAATAAAATGCTTGCAGTATAAGATGTGATGTCCCTTTATTAGGGTTTTTTCTAGTAAGTTTTAAGTTGTAAAACGTTTAGGATCAAAAATAAGACAATTGGGTTATGACTATGCTATGCTTAGATAGTGGGCTACAGAAACTGTAACATATAAAGAAAGAAACTATAACAAATGAGACAGCAAAACTTAAAAAATGAAGCTTGAGGACCAGTATCCTGGGGTTGAATATTCAAACAATCCATCCTATTGAACTGGTCGCCATTAAATATTAAGTTTCAATAATCTAGTTTATGCTATTATTGGTTGTTGTTGATTTCACATAAGTTAGTTATTTTTAGATTTTGATGTTGTATATTTCATTAACCATTGCAGGTAGCAATATCATATTTACAGCGTAAGTTCATAACCATATAATGTAGTTCCCTGCGAAACATCTTATTTTCCCAACATACCTGTATGAAGAAAAAAAAATATTTCCCCAGATTTGAGCAAAAAGTCATATTGTGTGAACAAAATCAGAGTTTTTTGTAAGCTTACATCATGATATGATATTATATATATTTAGACCACACATCACCATTTAACATGTCTAGAATATTTATCTTTATTCTCTAGAAGTGTAATTTTTGTTATGCACCGTTAGATAAACACTATTTTTATCGTGCACAAAGTCTGTTTGCTTATATTGCTGTTCACACACACACACACACGCGCGCGCGCGCGCGCACGCGCACACACGCACGCACGCGCACACGCACGCACACACGCACGCACGCACACACACACAAATAACTCGCTTCCTTGAATATATTCTGCAACATAATATAGGATTGGCTTGACTAGCTCCAATTATTCTGACAGTAACGTATGTAACTTTCTCTTAGTTTTTGGATTAACTCTCTTTAGCTTTATTAATTAATAGAATATCGTAGAATGTCGTGTTTACTTTTTTTACATATATATGCAGGATGTATACAATGTTTTAGTTCAAAATTATATCACATTTAGAAGTTCACTTATTTAATGTTAATGTAAGCTAACAAAGTTCAAATAAATAAGTTTATTAGTGCTGCTAGACTGTCTTAAGAACTCTAATCCTGCACATAGACGTAGAGTCTCTGCAGGTATTATTCCAATTTTCTTTTTACAATTTTTGTAAGTCAATTGTATTCATGAATTGTTTGGAAATAAATAAATGAAATTAAATAAATGAATTATGACTATTAATTAGAATTTTACTATTTTAAACCCAACATACTTATACCTTACCTAACAATGAATTATACCGCGTTACCATGAAAACACGAACTTCTAAATCATAATATTTTTCAGACAAGTCGGAATACGGTGGCCTCATAGTTCATTGTGCTATAGTCAGTATGGACGGAGTTAGCAGTGTTCGCTCTTCTTTGGATCTTTGACCCTGACACCACGGGTGAGCCTCTGTCGTTTGACTGCGAAATATTGGAAATGGGTAAGTAAAAATACAACATTTCTCATTGAAACTGACTTCCGTAGATGTTTTTGAATGATTATTTTAAAAACGGTAAGGCCTAAAGTTTAGAATGTAACAACTCATGAATTTATCGTATTTATTGTAGGAGAGCAGATAAATACTATAACTCATTTATTGTATCGCATATTTATGTACATGTAATTACTGTATAGACCCCGGCCACTACGACACATAAGATTCAGTCTGTTCTTAATGCTACCGCTAAGATACAGGTTACATATTTCATTGTTGTATTTGATATTTGCATTACTGTATACTATCTAATGTCTGACTTTTCGGTAGCAGAAAGTTCTTAGTCATACTAAAGCGATTCGGATTCAAGTTCCAAGTAGCATAATATAAAGTTCTTCTTTTCAATGAAATAGTTCCCATGACGTCAATGGAATGTCAGTGACATCTATGGGTCTGATTCCTGCTCCCAAGGTGAAAGTAGCCCGACTCATACAGAGTATGAAACCAAAGAAACCTTTGACGTCAATGGAATGTCAGTGACATCCATGGGTCTCATTTCTGCTCTCATGGTGGAAGTAGCCCGACTCATACAGAGTATGAAACCAAAGAAACCTTTGACGTCCAATGGAATGTCAGTGACATCCATGGGTCTCATTTCTGCTCTCATGGTGGAAGTAGCCCGACTCATACAGAGTATGAAACCAAAGAAACCTTTGACGTCAATGGAATGTCAGTGACATCCATGGGTCTCATTTCTGCTCCCATGGTGGAAGTAGCCCGACTCATACAGAGTATGAAACCAAAGATACCTTTGACGTCAATGGAATGTCAGTGTCATCCATGGGTCTCATTTCAGCTCCGAGGGTGGAAGTAGCCCGACTCATACAGAGTATGAAACCAAAGAAAACCTTTGACGTCAATGGAATGTCAGTGACATCCATGGGTCTCATTTCTGCTCCCATGGTGGAAGTATCCCGACTCATACTGAGTATGAAACCAAAGATACCTTTGACGTCAATGTAATGTCAGTGACATCCATGGGTCTCATTTCTGCTCTCATGGTGGAAGTAGCCCGACTCATACAGAGTTTGAAACCAAAGAAACCTTTGACGTCAATGTAATGTCAGTGACATCCATGGGTCTCATTGCTGCTCTCATGGTGGAAGTAGCCCGACTCATACAGAGTATGAAACCAAAGAAACCTTTGACGTCAATGGAATGTCAGTGACATCATCCATGGGTCTCATTCCTGCTCTCATGGTGGAAGTAGCCCGACTCATACAGAGTATGAAACCAAAGAAACCTTTGACGTCAATGGAATGTCAGTGACATCCATGGGTCTCATTTCTGCTCTCATGGTGGAAGTAGCCAGCCATACAGAGTATGATATCAAAGAAACCTTTGACGTCAATAGAATGTCAGTGACATCCATGGGTCTCATTTCTGCTCTCATGGTGGAATTAGCCCGACTCATACAGAGTATGAAACCAAAGAAACCTTTGACGTCAATGAAATGTCAGTGACATCCATGGGTATCATTCCTGCTCTCATGGTGGAAGTAGCCCGACTCATACAGAGTATGAAACCAAAGAAACCTTTGACGTCAATGTAATGTCAGTGACATCCATGGGTCTCATTTCTGCTCTCATGGTGGAAGTAGCCCGACTCATACAGAGTATGAAACCAAAGAAACCTTTGACGTCAATGGAATGTCAGTGACATCCATGGGTCTCACTCCTGATCCCATAGTGGAAGTAGCCCGATTCATACAAAGTATGAAACCAAAGATACCTTTGACGTCAATGTAATGTCAGTGACATCCATGGGTCTGATTCTTGCTCCCATGGTGGAATGTCAGTGTGGTTATTTTGCTGCAGTCAAGTATTCACAATACTCAATTGATTAATTCATTTCTTATTAGAATCAGGTTTTTTCCGGCTCTCTTCTCGAAGCATCCAGTGTTTTACAAGGGCAAATATGGTTAACCGGAAACTGTCATCCTATTTAAATTCTATTTGTTTTTTTTAGCTAAAGGGTGTATACGAAATACCAGAGAGCTGCTTGAAACCCTCGCATTCCCTAAGTCACACCAGTGCTGGTTTAAGGATAATCCAATTGATAAGCTTAAAAAACCCTCATACACATTTCTTGATAGTCTATATTTATTTAAACCTGTTTAATTAAATTTCTAGATCTTTTTAAGGCATTTGACTGTGTTGAGCAATAAAAATTATGGCACAAGTGGGACAAATGAAGCTTTAGGTGTCCAATCATGTGGCTTGCTTTTACCTTAAGGATAAAGCATGTTTGCTAGATAAAAACTGTCTAGTTCACAAACTTTCGTTAGAGATGAATTCCAACTACATTTAGAGTCCCTCAGGGATCAATTATTGGGTCTTTACCATTCAAGTAAACGTCAACAGATTGAATGAGGTTGCCCAAAAGGGACATTTTATTTAGTATGCTGTCAACTCTATACTTTGTTCTAAAAAGAACACAAGTATAGCACATCAAATATTTAGTTTTTATGAATTCTTGCTTTTAATATTGTACTCATACTATTTTTGTAACTAACCATTCAAAATCCAATATTGTCATTTATTTCTTCAAGAGAAATTTGAAGTTTCAGCAGCTGTTTTAGTTGAATGTGTTCCATCTGCACATTTATACAAATGTACCTGGATTGAGGGCTGAGAAGAGATATTCATATTGATGATGTTTTCCTAGTGTTGTATTATATATGTATAAACTACATAATCTCTACAATGAATCCTCGAAGTAAACTTTAAAGTTGCATATTACGGCATTTTCCTTCCGTACTTAAACACTCTCGAATTCTAGGAGAGCTTTGCAAAACAAAAAATGGAAAGAGTAAATTTAACTTTAGAATGTCATACAAAGATGTTTTCAGGGAGTTTATAAAGCTGATAATGTTCTGCCATTTTATTCTACACGTAACGTTACGAACGTAACATTGCTAGTGTGGTGGAATTGATACATGATATCGTAGGCACAATCGGCCGTTTTATTTATATCTGTTCAACTAACAATAAAACATCCATAACTCTTTCCTGCCTTTGTTAATGGTTTAAATGTATTCCAGTAACGCCTACATTTAACCAATACTTCGTTTGTGTAAATAAGTTCTTCCAATAATCTGCTCACTCAATTAACCTAGCAATTATAGTCTGCGTAACATAACTATTATTTATGATTACTAATTGATACTCCACTAAATTTTCATGTATGTACAAGTATGATATAGTTTCTTTGTTTACATTTGAGTAAATCCGACGATGATTCTATATTTGATTGAAAGTTCTAAATAAATATTTCAAGCGGAAAAGTCAAATTGATTAGCTTTCGTAGAAAAGCTCTACATTAACAGGCATAATTGCTATATCATGTGCAAGCAGATTTGTAAATGTCGATCTAAATATTTTCAGGTATTTGTCATAGGCTGTTTGCAATATGGGCTGAATCTACATTGACAAAGATTACTTGCGTAAAAAAATTAACCCTTAATTAAATTAATATATATATATATATATATATATATATATATATATATATTAACTTTTAATTTTTCAGTGCTAGTGTCAAAGAAAAAACAAATCTATGCTATCTCTAACTCAGATCCAAAGATCGACGTCTTAGACAACTTGGTTGTCGGAACTTATATATATTCACTTTAACCCACTACAGTATTATCTATATTAAATATAATTTTAATAATTTACTTTTATGTTTTGATTAATTTGAAATCATGTTTCAGAATGACTTATCCTCAATGCGAGATGACACAGTACCGTAAGTATTTGGGACATTTAAGGTGTACATTTAATGCCATTCTGAAACTACAGTTTTAGTCAATACACTTTTATAAGGTATTATAAATAAATCAACCTACTGATTGGTGTCATATTTGTGATTCGAGAGTTTTGTTCTGATTATTTTCAGGTGGCCTCGGTCCTGCGTTGGCTTGACGTCCCCACTGCGACACTTTCACGTAACACTTCCCCACGTGTGTTGCAAAAACACACAAAGTATGAATGATGATTGAATGGAAAAAGTGTGAAAGTCTGCGTGCGTGTAGAACTACATATAACTACTACAATAATTCTCCACCACACAACACATCAAGGTATACTAAAATTTATCTGCTTGTATTAGACTTAAGTTTACATATTTATTCCATGAATATACTTAATTTTAATTATTATTATTTAATAAAGATATATTACTTTACTCACATTGGTTTTGGGAAATACATATTTTAATATGATACATTATTATATGCTGTCTTTTCTGATTGTTACAGGGTGATGCGGTCAATGCGGCAGGAGGTCGCCCCACTTACACTAATACACACACGACACATACACTAGGTAATGTATTGCTATACTTCAAATATTTAAATTAATTTGGTTAAAATTGTTGTTTCAGAATGGCATACTTATATTAGTTGGTTTAGAGTACGCGTACATGAGAATAGTAATAATCTTAATATAATTACAATGACTCATGACGTTAGTAATAAATTTGGTTAATTAGACTGTAATATAAATGTGACTCACTACCATAAATGAACCGCATAATCATTCATACTTCACTTATAAATAAATAAGCTTTTGGTTGTTCATCTTATTCCCTTATAATTTATTACAGATAAAAGTATAGTAAAACTGGAGTGATTCAGTTTTGAAGGTTTTGTGATTTATATCTTAGGGCTCTCTTGAGTTTAAAACTGTTATAAATCATAAGGATCCGGCAAGTTAAACCTCAATAGAAATTATTATAAACCTATTTCCTTGCACACTATTAGATTCATCGTATTCTAGGAACAATCTTGATAGTACAAAATATATCACAGCAAAGCTCACACTTTCTTTGTAATTAATATAAAATACTATGTCTATCATTCTTATAATATCTTTTATATTAGGCCAAACTATCAACCATCTCAATATTTTGAAATAAAGAGTTTATCTTCATATGGTAAAAACTTTGTTTAACCAGATTAAGCATTTTTGCACAATTTTCAACTTTCATTGCTGTCTGCATTTTTATCATGTGCAGCACTTAAGTCTTCGATAGCAAAAAATGTTATATCTTATTATCGGTTTATATGGTAATTATTCAAGAGCCTTAACATATATTAGCATAATTAACAAAGCTCAAATTTAGAAATATAAAATTACTGGATAACTTTATTTGTTGTTACTGCATATTTTTAATTAAAGAATTAGGCAGGCGTTGATTGAAATAGATTTATGTAATAAACAATTATGTCTCGGCAAAGCAATCTTTGAACCAAGGTCATAGATGTAAAATATATAAACTTGTACCCAAACAAATCACTCGCGATCTTAGGTTTTAGTCTAGATATGTAATTTATTTTTCCAAAATTTTGACGGTTGCAAAAGATTCTCAAAATCTTAGGGGAATGCAAAACATAAATGGGTACACATTTGAAAATATTTTAATTCAAATGTATAAATGAGAATTTCCGCTATTTACAATTGTTTTATTAAATAACATTGTAAAAAAACTCACCTCAGCTATGTGCTCATGTCTTAGCATCAACTTCAATCTGGATGTAATTACAAATACAATAGTCATTAGCTCACTTTATTAACTCACGATCCGAACGGAATCGTACTGAAGTTCAGCGTTTAATGGATGGGATGTCTGGACCAGACCACACGGCCCTACAATTGCTTTCTGAAAGATTTGATTGGGGACATTCTGTGTTTGCAGATAACTTTTACAAAAGCGTATCACTAGCAAAATCTATATTAGAAAAAAACGTACATCACTGGTACGCTGCGTGCAGACAGAGCTAATCTCCCAGCTTAGGTAGCCAAGTAATATTATGGTGTTGTGGTTGGTAAGTGGAAAGACGTCCGACCAGTTTTGTATCTGTCCTCTCAGTATAGAAATAAAATGAATGTTGCTGTAAACAAGAGATGAGAATAAAAAGAGAAACCCCTGCCCATAATAGAGTATAATGAACACATGAGTGGCATCGATCGAAAAGTTCAGCTCATGAGCTACAACCCTAGTGAAAGGAAGTGTGTATAATGGTAAAACCACCACTTACCCACATCATTCAAATGGGCTTGATAAATTCATATTTCCTGTACTACAAAATATAACATTGCTGAAACCTACAATGTTAAAATTCAGAGAAAATGTTATACGGAGTCTCTTACTTCCTACACTAAACGATGAGGTTGAACGTATTCAAGAAATCACACGCAAACATCTGCAGACTAATGACAAGTCGTAGGTGGGGGAAGAATACCTAGACGACGTTGTGGTCTCGCAAAGGAAAGATAAAGGACACTATTTACCAGTGTTTAGGATGTCCAGATACTCCAGCGCATTGTCTCCGTGAATGTTTCAAGGCATATCACAAATAAAACTCAGTTTGTGCCTGAAACTATGTTTGAAACTGTTTGAGTAAGTGCTATAAACAATGACAAACTGACCATTGAATCTTTTAAAACTACAAATTAGCATTCTACACTTAAAAATGTTAACTATATCAGTTTTGCTTTACTCACAAGTTGTCATTTAGGTTCATATGAAACTTAAATCATAATTTATTACAATTTTTGTCTATTAATAAACATTATTTTAACAACATGAGTTTGTTTTATTTTCATTCTGTTTCAAACGATCTATACAACGCCTTTCGGCGTCGTATGCATATAGCGCTAAAATGTGTTGTTGTGTGCTGACAACGCCTATGGGCGTCATTAATAATATTTATGTGAATCAGCTAAAGATAGGCATATAGCTTATAGTAACATGTTTTAGAGCACATTTTCACATTATTCTTCAATTTTCAGCACAGCACAACACTATATAATTCTGGGCAGCAATGAACTGATGATTGTTCACATTGATTGAAATCAACCCTTTGTGTCTGTAATTATAACAGCCTGTAGTATCGGGAAAGATGGTAGCAGCAATATTGAGACCTACGCAGATGATAAGAGTCTATAATTAACATTAGGTTATTAAGGCTAAGATCTTAGTTCTTTCAAGTCCAGACCAATACTCTGGAAGACAATGTCTCTGTGTCGAGACAGACGGAAGAGTTAAAACCCGGCCTCTATTAATGGTACTTAAGTTTACTAATCACATTTCATTATTTCGTAAATGAGAAATGCCTCTATTCTGCGTCTAAGAGATACATAAACACGATTCTCCAGAGTCCTTTTATTATTTAATGCTCTAATAGGATTCACCTTAACTTTAATCGTCAATTAAACACAAAGTATTTCCGTGTGTATGTCACATCAAATCTGTCTTGCCGCATAATATTTCGAACACGAACTGATCTATAGACTTGACGTTTAACATGAAACTGTGTTTCTACACTTAGCTCAATGATGTTGCGTGTCTGATCATGGAAATTGTTTCTAAGCGTTGTTGCTGTCCAGCACTCAGTAATCGCGACACAGTTTCCCTTATGTGCGCTGAGGAATAAAGATTTTTCTCTTTTGTGGATTTTTAGCTAACTGTATACTCGCTATGTAGCATATAACCTCAGCGTAATCTGTTACGCGATATGTTTGAGTGACGTAGTCTACTTCTGTCTTGTGTGGTAATAATGTGCCTGCTGTGACAGTTTGCCTAATAGTTGGTTAGCTCAAACATATTTTAAGGAAATCACCAAGTCAAAGAACTCTGCTCATAGAAACTATGCTTTTGGCGTATCCTTAGACTGATACAAACGCCAATCGACGACAGTTGTACTCAAGTGGATATTGTGGCGCAGGCGTGGTGACCACGATCAACCAAAGCCCCATCAAATTCAGTTTCGTCCATGATGGATAGGCTAACGAATAAAGCCGTACAACATGGACAATTACCACATCTAAGCTTCTTTTTTTCTTAAGTAACCGTCCGTTGAGTTGTATATCAGATTAGCTCTAAAAAAAAGAAGAAGACAATGACTCAAATTCCCCTCTATTATTACACCTTTAAACAATTTTCCCGTTTCATTTTGAAAAGTATAAAGATATAATATAGTATAAAGTAAAAGAGTAGTGTAATATATTTGAAAAACAAACCTGATGTGTGCCTTTGCAAAATACGTATTTATTACCTCTATTCTGGATATCAAGCTAACTAAATTAGTCTCGAAATCTAAATGATTAATTTTCATACAGTTTATTTTTATTCAGTATAACTGATGGACCAGGTTCATGGGGCGCTCTGCGCCTTCAAAAATAGATGAAGTTTGATATATATATATATATATATATATATATATATACTTACTAATCATAGTTAAAAAAGTAGTTTTGGAATGACACTTATTTCAATGTTATATAAAAATATTCAGACTTTCCGAACAATAAAACTAACTTGTTGCCATGAAAACAGTATTTAACAATTTTAAATTATTTAATAAATTGTTTTGTGTCATGCAATGACTCCCCGAGGGTAATGTACTGAAGACAATATGCCGCTTTACGTTACTACAAGCTGCAAGTTGTGGCGCTGACTACCGGTCATCGGACCTGCGTGACAGCTGTGTTGGTTTGGCTGGAACATTCTTCAACATGATAAGTCAAAATTATATATACAAGTATATGATACCTTTATGTGTAGTATATAATATGCAGTAGATGCTATGTGTATATTGCTGTAGGAAGTATTTAGTTAGAGTGTACAAATTGTGTAAAAATAGGACATAAACTCAGTTGGTTGTTTTTTTGTGTCGACCTCTGTTGACCTAATCTTAATATATGCTACAAATACTACAGTATATGCTAGAAACCAAATTTCTAGATGTGATATGTACAATTATCTCCAAAAAACGTCACACCTTTTGCTAGTGGTTGGTTGTTTTATTTTGACCTTCAATCTTTAGTTCATTTGAAATATTAGTGGTTATTTTTATTAATTGTTGTTTTATAGATAGCGTGCATGGAGTTGACACACAACATGTTTGTTGTGATTACTTACTTATGCGTTTCACAACGCTCTGTTATGATCTGTATGTTTTAACATACATATATGTATTTAGCCCAGTGCATTAGTCCACCTAAAGAAGAGAAAACCCTGGCATGCGTCCTATAGGCACGCTTAATGTTATAATAATTTGTACTAATGGTTACCTACGCATGCAAGTCCCTGTCTAGTCTGTTTGCTACATTCGCATTTACTGTAGTGATATGTAACACTGCAAACCTACCTACTCTATTATTCTTCTGACTGTTAAACCTGTTTTCTTTTGTTCTTTAGAACTATAATTTGCAACACGTTTTACCTACTTAAATAATCTGACTGACTAATCTGCGTCCTATAGGCATGATATTTCTTTATTAATGAAGAAATGACAATGCACCTCCAGTGAAATTGCTGGTGTGTAGGACTCTTACCAACTCCCACTCAATCCCAAATCCCACCTCTCGGGGTTGCTTTCTGCATTACTTCAAGAGATTGCCTTCTTAAACGTACAGAGGGCTCCTACAGTATCAGGCCATCGGTTGGTCAACACTGTATTACCGTTCTTCTAATTTCTTGGTGTTCAGCGGATAAGTAAACGTACTATTGCCTGTCAGAGACAATTTTCCGTACAATGTCATCCGGTGACGTTGGCCTATGGCAATCTCGAGACCCACTCTCATCACTTGCATTTCCCATTCGACTGCCTTTGCGTTAAAATCGTCGGTGACACTCAAATGTCCCCCGAGGGGTATAGTACGTCCCGGGAATCGACGACACTTTCATTGGCTGTGAAATAGTATCTGACGAGAGACACCCGCTACTCACTCAAGCGAACCCCCGGCTGGCACTGTGGCTTTTAAAACGACCACGTTCAAACGGTGCCTAGGATATCGCGGAATCAATACTGCTCGCTTATTGTGACAACGTCGATTTTTGCCCACACGAGTTGCGAGCCCTCTGCAGTCCACTGGAGGTGGCCGAAACGGAAGCACCGGAAGCACTTCGTTACCTCCAACCTACAGATTCTGCAATTGTACAACCAACTTTTATATCCTGCTAGCTTCGCGCTCCATTAGGTGCACTATATTCAGTAGAGGTCGCGGATTTCTAAAGTCACCATCGACTCTAGACTTCGAACGGTTTCGCTTGCCCCGATCGTATCCTTCAGTGCAGCACTGAATCACGATTTGTGATTTTCCTGCCAAGTTACAACAAGACACCTCCTGTTCTTGTCTGCCTGGTGGTCCGAACTTCAGTGCCAGAGTCATCAGGTTTAATCTGATTCTCCTTTAGCAGGTCTGCATAAGTCCTACCAGCGGCCGGTCTTATAAGAACCGTCTGAGGACAAACCTAATTTTGAGAATTTTGTCTTGATGGTGTCATCTTGAGAAAATTGCCTCCCAACAGTTTCTCATCACTTTAGCCGCCCGCTTCTCCTTTCCCGCTCTCTTCCGGTCTGCCGAAATAAGATGGAAAGTGGACAGAAACGTTTACTGTAATGAGTTTTAACCTTGGTTACCTACTGACTCTAGTCCCAATATTGTTTAACATGTATTCTTTAGCTACATTTAACGTCATGATTTGTAACACTGACTACCTGCTTACTCAAATACCGTGACTTTCTAGGCTATTCTCTAGACAAGCGCTTACTATTATAACAATAATTAATTCTAACATATACGCTATAAAAAAATTTCTAGATATGAAATGTGTAATTATCTCCAAAACATAAAATTTTACTGGTGGTTAGTTGTTTTGGGCCGACCCTTTTTGACCTGTATTCTTCGGTTCATTTTTAATAATTAGTGTTTGTTTTATTAAACGTAAAGCTTAAAGTCAGTATGAATGGAGGTGACATATAACATATAAGTTGTGATATCTGACTTAGATAAGAGTAACCCTAAAACCCGTTATAAGCCTTTGGCTTCCAGAAAATTAGCTGTAAATAAACCTCCTGGGTAGTCGGTCTTCCGACCTAATTCTTAGTAGGTAGGTTTTTGTGACGACTGAAATATTCTTAATTTATTCTCATGGGATTTAAAATAAAAACAATATCTCGAAAACTATTCAAGATACCAAAACATGGTTTATTACAAAATGTTCAGTAAATCTTATATACATTTCAGATCACCTGTTGTTTCGTTTTCTTGGTTAATAAATAACGGATTTGTGGATTCCTTAAAAGTTTAAATGACTGCCATATTGAAAAGATGGACGTACCTTGATGGCTAAAAATAGTGAAGATATTTAAAATGTAACTTTTTTACAATGATTTATCTTGTTTCATCATTCATATCACCCGTTCAAGAGGATATAAAAGTTATAATAGGATCTACATGTAATCAATAACTTTTAAGGTACCAAACATTGTTTATAAAAATGTTATAACCATTCAGAACAATTCTATTTATTCTCTTGCTTCATAAATAACGGACTTGTGAGGTATTTTAAAAGTATTAAGAACCAACAAATTGAAACGAAATATCAAGGTGTCCAACGAACTTAGCCGGTAATAATAAATTTCTAAAATCAAAGTTTACAAATTTTAAACTTATTTAGACTTTTTTGACAGTTAATCATTACACAAGTAGCGCAAATACATACCCACTGACCCAAACGCAATTTTGTTTTGACAAGAGGGAAACCGCGGCCATATTCTATTTAAGTGAGATTCTAAACACTTCTGAGATAAGTGATAATCACGGCAAGATATTCCAATCTCCTGAAAAATTTAGATTTAGGATCAAATAGCGGAATTTTATGATCCTGAAGTCTGAGTGTGAAACAGAGTTCATAAGTACACGGGAAATAACTCCATTCCACGATATTTTATAAATAGCACTTTCAGTAGCTATTTTAGACCTGTGTGGAGGAATCCTTAAACCGAAATCCTTAGTTTTGCGGTTAACCCACTTATTATTAAATAAATGATAATATGTAATTTAGAAACAGAAGTAGGGACATTGTATGTATATATTATTTTATTTTTCTTTGTTAAAAGCTTTAGATGTGACTCGAATTACGAATAGCTTGTATTGTAGACATTACGTGTGGTATGAGCACTTGGTTGAGTATGGTTTATTGGCGGCCCAATATATGTCTATATATATATATATATATATATATAATTATATGGAAATAAAAATATATTCTAATATAACATACATATATATTAGAAAAGATTCTCAGAGTTTATCTTTTAGCTGTAAACCATGTAATAATAAATGTGGTACTTGCATCATTATGAATAAGACAAGTCAATTCAAAAGTACTTATAGCGTCACTTAAAAAACTTATCCAATAGCTGGTAAATTGGACTGTACTCCAACAATGCATTTTACCAAACTAACCTTTATGTGTTTTCCCAGGGACTAAACTACAGTAAATTGCATGTAAAGCTATTTACTTCAACAAAATCTTTGACGATTGCTATCACTTAAGCTATTAGAAAACGTAACCTTTTAAAAATAGTTCACGGAACGATGTGAACCTAAGGATTTTGAATTGTCACATTAACACATTTAAAATCTAAGCAACCATATGAAACCTACAAAATTTACTAAAACAATAATTTTTCATTTGAATTTACGATATTGCGTTTCAATATGGTTTAAATCTACATTGAAAACAATATCTTGATTACCGTAAAATGATTTTACTTAGGTTTAGATGTATGCCTCGACGTTGTTATCAAACTATAATAGTTTATGTTGTCTATAAATTATACTTTCATTACACTTTTTAAAACAAAGCTTTCCCCCTTATTTTTAGTATCATATATATATTAATTATTAACTTTCAGTGCTACGGTAAAAAGACAGAATTTTAATCTATGCTATCTCTAACTCCGCTTGGCTACCGAAACTTATATATATATATAAACCACTACAATATCATCTATACTAAGTATTATATTAATAATTTACTTATTAAGTTTTGATTATTAATTTGAAATCATGTTTCAGAATGCTATATTACTTATCCTCAATGCGAGATGACACAGTATCGTAAGTATTTGGGACATTTCGGGCGTAAATTTGATGCCATTCTGAAACTACAGTTTTATTCAACACACTTTTAAGCTATTATAAATAAAGCAACCTACTGATTGGTGTAATATCTGTGATTCGAGAGTTCTGTTCTGATTATTTTCAGGTGGCCTCGGTCCTGCGTTGGCTTGACGTCTCCTCTGCGACACTTTCACGTAACACTTCTCCACGTGTGTTGCAAAACACACAAAGTATGAATGATGATTGAATGGAAAAGTGTGAAAGTCTGCGTGCGTGTAGAACTACATATAACTACTACAATAATACTCCACCACACAACACATTAAGGTATACTAAATTTATCTGCTTATATTAGACTTAAGTTTACATATTCGTTCTATGAATATACTTAATTTTAATAATATATTTATTTAATTAAGGTATATTTCTGAACTTACTATAGTTTTGGGAACTACATAGTTTAATATGATACATTATTATATGCTGTTTTTTTTTATTGTTACAGGGTGATGCGACCAATGCGGCAGGAGGTCGCCCCACTTACACTAGTACACATGAACAACACGACACATACACTAGGTAATGTATTGTTATACTTAAAATATTTAAGGTAATTTGGTTAAAATTGTTGTTTCAGAATGGCATACTTATATTAATTGGTTTAGTATATGTTTACATTGGAATAGATCATAATCTAAGTATAATATAATTACAATTACTCACGACGTTAGTAATAAATTGGTTAATTAGATTGTAATATAAATGTGACTCACTACCATAAATGAATCACATTGTATTCCATACTTCACTTATATACAAATAACCTGTTTGGTTTGTCTCATAACCTATTAGTTTATTACAGATGAAAGTATTGTAACATTGCAGTGATTTAGTTTTAAGGTTTTAGTAATTTCTACATTAGGGTTCTCTTGAGTTCTAAATTCGGGCTCGTAACAAGTGTGTTAGTTTCTGTCTCACAATAATAGTGTATGCGCGTTTGCAAACATGTTACTATAAATCATAGGCATCCGGAAAGTTAAATAACAATATAAAATACGCTACACTTTGTATTTACGAATTTGTATTTAGTTGACTTTTATTTCGCTAGTAACTGTGATTAATGCACGGCAAACTTATGAATCACAATCAGAATGTTTCCGTTTAAATAGCTGGGTGGAAGTAAGGATTATGTTTTATAGTATACAATTTATGCTTCATTTTGAATATTTTAGAGCTGAAAAATGTTCGTGTTTTTCTTGAAATTGTTGTTTATTAAAAAAAGTTTTCAACTAAACAATAAGGAAGGCGTCTAGACAATAAGAAGTAACGTATAACTATAAGTATTACAGTAAAGTTGAACCGAGCAATTAAGAGTTTGTCTGCGGCCGGTGAGGCTCTATGCCCACGAGTGTGGAGCCTCGCAAGCTAGATAACGTATCTTATTTTAGTGATTGCTAGATTCACGGAATAGTAAATACCTCTGCTTTACCGAAAACTATATCTCCATATTATATACGATAGAATAAGACTGTAAATTAACGGATTTACAGTATTACACTAGATAATTTGCACAAGCTTTTAATATTATGTCTATATAATCTTACACCGAAACACTCGTATGTGTTGAGTTATAAAGATATATGTATTCATTCATTTATGTTGTTCACAACCAGTAGAAGTGATTTTATAGAAAAATGTTGTTAGTGTATGTTATTCGTTATTATTATAACTTTAATTCATAATGTTCAATGTTTTGCATTATTTATTAATTTATATTTATTTTTATTGGTTATAATAATTTTAGTTTTCAAGGCTTTATTATTTTATTCCGAAACAAATTTATTAGTTTGGTTTTAAACAGTTATGTATTCATTTGTGTTGTTCACACCCATTAGGTAGTGAATTTATATACAAACTGTGATGTTGTTACTAAACGGTGTTATTTATATTTTTTATGTTTTACATAATTCTATACAAATAAAGTTTATGGATTAGTAAAATTTATGTTTTTAAGGTATATATTATATATATATATATATATATATAAAACTATATATATAACAAATACAATATGTATAAATTTAACTCCTTAACTTATTTTTTTATATACAGGGTGTTTCAGACCACCTGTCCATTATCTATAGCAGCAAAAAAACTAAGCTGCGAATGTTACGTGATTTTCCATGAGCTGAGGCTTTTTCATGACTTAAGTTTTCTCACAATTACTTTGCTGTACGATTCACTTAATTTTTTCCCTGCACACGATGAACTAACTCTGAGAAACTCATTGCTCTTGTTAAAAATGTAATGTGTATAGAATATCAATTAAATCGGTAATTCACCCTATCTAGTTGCGGTATTCTTTTAGAAACCATACTCAATAATTATTATTTTATAATTATGTAAATATAATTAACTGTATTATTAGGTTTTCAGTTGCTTTAATATTATTTCTATGGAATATAATTGTAATTATTATAATTGTACTTCTATAATTATAGAAATTCGATTAATTATAATTTAAAGCTTAATAATAGTTTGTTAAATAGAACATAATAATAAAATAAGTATATGATTATAATAAGTATAAAATGTGTTTACTAATTTATTGAATAATGCACAGGCTTATGGGCGTGTATATAGACGATAGTGATTTTGTTAAATTCCAGATATTAGTACCATCGGCATGTTACTCATAAGAGAACTTGTTCTATATCTTACAAATCTTAAAAAAGTGTTACCAAAGGAATTTGTTTCAACTAATTTGGGAGGAAAAGTAAATAATAATGAAGAAACAACAGTGTTATTTGGTATAATTTGTAAAGAATAAAACAAACTTTGGTATTTTGAAATACTGATTTACAAATAACGAGCGCTTAAAAGTGTAGGAGAATCTTTATATTGCTGGTCTGGAGGACAGAAAGTGGAAGGTGGAAGACAGAACATGTTCAGATCCTCCACAGCTGGATAAGAGCCTCGGTCTCGTGCAATAAAATCCCAGATATCATATCACTGACACAGACTTAATGGTAATACTATAATATGGATATATCAGTCATACATTGTATACTGGATGTGGCCAATACAAAAGGAATTGTTGTTATGGATTTATTGGATTATACTTATTAACTTATTCTTGAAATATTTAAGGTCATATTTGTTTTCTTTATACATAAAGGCAACTTTGTCTTTTATATTAGTCTTATTCTTTCAACGAAATCGTTTATAGATGTATTAATACCTGTTATAAAATACATACATTTATATTATTATCGAAATTATACTATCGTATTTTTCTAGGCTATTTAGCAAAGTACAGAAATGTAAAAGTAAATATAATAAGCAGTAAAATTGGTAAATATCCTATAAATCATATGACATTAATTTAAATAAAAAGAAAATTGTTAAACGATCGCAATATTTGGTATTTTTATTTCACTGTATCAGTGTACATTAATAATACTTTTTATTAGAAACAATAATCTAATTTGTATACTTCTTTAAACATTGTCTGAAGATTGAACTTATGTATTTTTAAAATATGTTGATAAAGACAATATATCTTATATATGCTAGATACATTATTTGAATCTGACTTCTCATCAACTGAAAGTTAAGGTAAAATAACAAAATACATTGAAATACAAGGGACATTAAAATATTTAGCAAGAATTGTAGATCTTAACAAGAAGCGCGCCCATTGAGAAAAACCTCGTCTGGGGCTGATCTCTTAGCTACGTATCTAGAATATATTCATTATCATATTTTCAAACTTTGTTAACTCTTTCTTATACCTGTCCCCTAGTCTTATATTCCTCCAAAGTTTATTGAATTCACTTTACATAAACTCTTTAACATAGGAGTATTTAATCATTCAGCTGGATATCATATATATGTAATCAAAATTGGCAAGAAATTAAAGTCCCAGTACAATAATTCTTGAAAAAAAACCACGTTTATGGTACAAACAGTTTTTATGTGATCCAATTGTATTATATTTTACACAAAGTCAATTAATCTAAAGTTAAACCTTATGTTATTTAATAACAATACTTATCGTCGTCTCCATGAAAGAAATTACGGATTGGCTTATTTTGAACATTTAATTAGGGTAGTTCAGTGTAACGTATATTTGTGATTGTATTACTACTAAACAGGGGTTATACCTTGTGCAACTTAATCAGACGCCAACTACAATCTGGACGTCTCAACGCTTGTTGAAATTACGAACTCAACAATGGAAAGCCTCACAGCTTTAGAATAAACTCTTCAAAACTGGTAAGTCAAAATCTTTGACTTATTTCCTGTTATGAACGGTAGAAATACTATATAACAGAGGGCTGTAAAGAAGTGACTGCATTGTTTTGTGTATTGTAAATGACCATCCATATAAAACTGTAGTTATTCCAAGACATCGCAAGCAAGTTAATAGTTATATTTATTAGAATATTATAATCCTGGATATCATAGCTGCTTTAATGAAATAGAGGTGATTTACAATATAACGAAACCAAACATTGATTAGTTATTGTTTTTTTAGTAACTATATCACAATGAAACTGAATATTTTCTGGTAGTAATTTTTACACTACTTTAATGAGGCATTGGATTAGTAAAATCTATCAATGTATGAACTGCATTGTTAAAGTTTCTTTAGGCACAAATGTTATAATGTCACCTATATCCTTGTATTCAGTATTGTAAGTTCAACTCTAATAGTTTTTTTAATAGGTCAGTGCGATGTTTAGCAGGGGTCTTATTCTTTCATATAAGATAAACGTAAAATTATTATTATATTAGGATCCTAATATAACACATATATTTAAATATGATAATAATGATATATCTCTCAAGTCAGCACATTGTGCACTTGAAAGACTTGGTACAGTATTAATGACACCATAATCTCCAAATCGAAAAAGATGGAGTAAGTTCTTTTTTTACGCAATTTAAATGTCAACCGAGAATCCAATAAGTTTTCTTTTTATCTAAATGGACTCGGCTAATAAAAATACTCTTTTCTTGTAGTATAGAATTGTAGTTACTATAGTATTATCGTGCATATGTATATTGTCTGCGGTAGATTGCAGCACACGTGACGTAAACCGAGATTTCCTAACTATCGAACTTAATAAGGGAGGTGAGTATTACATGGTAGAAGGGAAACGACCTGCCCTAAGACTGGCCCTAGTGCCATGGAATGATATAACCTGGGTGCGCATAACAGTGTCAATGCAGCCATTGCTGTTGGTTCTAGTAACAGTGGTGAATGCGTGGTAACTGTTTTAAGCACAGGCAGTCCCAATCCCTGACAAGGTTGGCAATTTAAAATGTTATAACTAACGTAATAATATATATATATATATTATTATATATATATATATATATATATATATATATATATATATATTTGATATTTCCTTCGCAATATCTTTACTGGATTTTTTAAAAATACAACCACTAATCAGTGTTACAATCAGAGTAACAAGCTAACCAGTAAAAATCATACAATCTGTTTATAAACGTTTTTAAAATAGCCCAGCGAGCATATTGCTTTGATTAACTGTTACACATGTGTTAATAAGTTTTACTTTACCAATTTTTATACAGTGTACAAAATTAATTCAGAATTACTACTAGAGCGTAAAATAGTTTTTGAAAGAGAATACCGACGTTGACATGTCACTTGGCTGAGTAATAGTTATGCTAACAATTATTTACTGAGTTGGGTGAAAATTTCAATTCTGCTGCTGAAATTTAAATAAATAGGTCCTAATTCTTGAAACGAATTCTTTCACGAAATTCTGGAATATAAAGCTGACATCGCACTGGGTCCTTAACATTTATTCATTAAACAAAACTTTTGTAATTGAAAATTATTGTAATACTGTTTTAAATTGTTGTGCAAAAGCTTACACATTTAATTAAATACAATTCCTACATGGCCGAGCCAGTGACATATGGTGCAGTCGTACATGAAACATCTTTCTTCCTTTGACGTCGGAAAGTACATTTAAATTTGAAACTCAACTTTATTGTCTGGTTCGTTTACAATCTGAATGATTGGGCAATAAACTTTATTGATTCGGAAAAACAATGAACAATACTAACTGAGAGCCACTCGTGTATTGCTGTTCTTCCTCTGGAGGTATTTAAATTTTAAATTCGTCCCACTTCTTTAAAAAGTGTAATCCAAGAAATACTTACTAAATGTAACAAAAATATGGTGACTGGCATCGGAAATGTGGTAAAACTGTGTGTAATAATCACTGCAATGGTGACCGGCAGGTCTAACAGCAGAAGACTTTTCCTATTTTAAAAAGCAAATACCTTAGGGTGTTTGATACCTAAAGAAGAGGATACATTCCATACCTTCAAACTTTATGTTCTATACTTTTATCGTTCTCTATGCAAAATATCTGAAAACCTAATAACTTTCATGAATTCCATTTGATAAAGCAATGTATCCAAATTATTTTTACCAGCAAAGGTGATATGAACACGTTCGTTGTTGGCTCTCTTACTTTGGTATACACACTGGTGCAAATCTACATCATGTGGTGACAGCTTCTAATGTTACGGATTATAAATCTTATTTAATAATTTTAGAAAAGTATACTGTTCACTGATATACTTTTGATTACTTCTATGTAGACATATTTAGGCACTAAATATTTCTTAACTCACCTAATTACAATTTCCCACGAATCAATACAATTAAAAGATAAAACAATGTTTAAGACTAAATATAAATCTTTTATTACAAATTATTGCTAACTTGTAAACTAGAAGGATTACAATAAAAAAGATAAAACATGAATTTCAACAATAACAAAAATTCCAATGCTTGTGTGGACATCTAGAAACTATTTCAGATTAAAAGTTATCCCTATAAATCAGACAACTTGTTGGTGTGAATTTTGCAATTTTCTGACTTTAAAATAGTTTTTTTTTCTCGTTAGGTATGTTGACTTAAGGTTCAAAAAGTGTCAAAACAAGATGAACATTTTGTAATTTAATTGTACACTGATACATACGTGAGTTGATTGTATACGGTTAGAAAACATTTAAACATGAGTGACGCTCTTCCGTTATTTGTCCCACTACAGTAATATTTATAAGTACTTAAGCTACCTACCCTATATAGGAGCTTCATTTTCCTTCCTACAGCGGAGGATTTTTCTTATTTTTCTGTAAAAAGCCCTTATTTTGAAGCGGATTTTGGATACGCAATGACATATAACAGATTTAATTGTAATCTTACCTGTCACTTCGTTGCAAGTCTGTACGATCTCAACACAATAAAAGGATATTTGTAAAATTGAGGATTTAAACGTATACTTATAAGTATTAAATATTTTGTTAGTGAATAAAATATGTTCCAGCAGTAATTTATTAGATTATAAAGAAATAGGATTAGTGATATAACAAATCGAACATCATAAAAAATTAATTTTTATGCAGAGTACCTAAAGTGTGTGCTATCTTAGACTTTTTAGTATAACTCAGTATAGATCGGTAGTGAAAGTTATAATATCTAAACTTTCTCTGCCAAAATTACCACTACTGTAATACCTCAAATATCGCCATGCTTTTTTGCCTAACATGGATACCATAATTTTTTTACAATATCCCTCATTCCGTAATTTCTAGTTGTCTACCCTCGTGCTAATAATCCATGTTTTGTATGTCTAGGCTTTGAATTAATCTACTCTACATTACTATCCAATCTATTCACCCTATCCCTCTTACAAATAGATAAACCGCTAGCAAAGAAACCTGCGCAGAAGCAAATTTCTGAGCAGTACGGCGCAGGAAGGGCTCCCTCCGGCGGGGGGTTGTGGTGGGGAATGAGACCAGCACCTTTTTAATCCTTTAATATAAATATACTTTTAAGGGTTTTCCAAATGTTCTATAGTGTTCACAAATCTTAAAACAAATTGAATGGCGTATTCATGTAAGCTAATGGAAGGCCGCTACTTAGTACATACCATCAATAAGATGAAATCGGCTTTAGAGGGTCGTTAGAACTTCCCCTTCCAAAAGTACTTCCGTTCACAACCATGGCCGGAGGGTTGTATAGTGATCCTGTTCCATTATAAGTTTTTCTTATGCTTCTTGTTTGTAAAGCCATAATTGCATTACTGACCTATTTCTTATGTAGTTGGTAGAATATAAAAACTGCGAAATAATATTTTAATTAAAACATGCTATTACCCGCAGCTTCAAACGAAATGTTCAAAATTAAATCCCTTATGAATTCCTTAATTAATTCCTTACCTACATTTTTTTAAACGAAGGTAAATAAATTTATACATCAGCGTCATATTATCTCAGTATTCATAGTTAGGAGTTTCAGTAAAATTGTTAAGCTGAAGATTGTAAAGTAGTTCAGTATCTAACAATAAAACACCCATGTATAGTATTTAGCATCAGTAAGAAATCCCTCTCAGATATTTATAAAATTTCTGATTACTATTAAGAATTGTAATATAATGACTGTTACGAAATTACTGCAGTAATGAATACACACGATGAAACGTTTTGAGAGTTATGCTTAAACTCCAGGGATTATGTCGTTAATTAGTTTCCAGTCCCATGAGAGTTATGTTAGTGAAGGGAGAGGGAGAGCGAGTGAAGTTAGTTAATCCAAAGTACATACCACAGATAGTCCTGACTTTTAAGTTAACTGCCCTAATCGCACGAGAGTTTGGAAAAAATCCTCACTGATTAAATTCACTTCAATTCACTAATTAAAACTTTATGGATCCATAAAGTTGTATTATTACGTAAAACATATTCTACCAAAGTATTTATTCTTGTTACAGGTTTAAAATATTTCAACCTATGCTCACTGTTATTTTCTATGCGTATTCGGTGAAAAATTACTATTTTATAAATCACTATTTTGTTTTTTTTTTAATAAAAAAATATATCTTTGTTGATATTTATACGATTGTTACAAAACTTAACCGTAAATATAAACAAATTAATCCATTTGTAAGATCAGTTTGCAATTGGTTGCGTTGAATTTTAATTATAATAGCAGCTTATTTAAAAAGCAGCTTTACAAGTACTGTCTAATTATGGGCCATTTAGTATCCATCTGTAATACGAATCCTTCCATTAAATAGTTCTTAACCGACTTTACAAATGAGATATCATTGGAAAGGAAAAGTTATTTAAAAAGTCATGCACAATTTTGACAAAAAAAAAACAGTGGTTTATTATATATTAACAAACAACAACTAAATGGCTGCCATTTTTAAAATGTTCAAACTGATTTAGAAATAGTTTTTTTTTTAATTTTTTAATACCTTCTGACATAGACCTGTTTTACCAAGTTTTGGAACAATCGTAAAGATAATAACAGAAATTGTTTGTAATAAAAAAATGAAAATGGCGTACAGCTGTTAAACTAAGTGGAAATTGGAAAAAATTTCCTATTAGCTTGGAATGTTTTGAACAGCTTAAATTTTAGCTTAGAATTACACGTAGACTCAAAACATGTATTACCAGCACAATCTACTATTTGATACACCCTGTATTCTTTGATTTTCATACAATTATATTCTTCTAAACAACTCGGAACTACTTTACGATAACGTCTACTTAAATTTTAAAACCATGTACGAGTCACGCTGCCCATGTATGGCGTAACAGGTTCCATATCAAATTTTGAGTTTAGAGTTCACTTCAGGTAAATGTCATATGATTGTACTCTTTTGTTTTTACAAACTTATTTATTCTGCAATTTTCATGTTGCTGTCATGGTTGCTATATGACCAATGTAAAATTATTCACTAACGCTTAGACAAATCTCGTGAAGTGACATGCACCATCATCTAACTCGATGTGTTTTGTATAGAAATGAATTTTCAATCAACATTACAATTCTATAGATAAGTTTTTTCTTAATACCTTGTGTGGGCAGAAAAAAAAAAAACAGAAATGAAAATTTTCAAGCCTATCGAGTGATGGATAGGCTTTGCCAGCGCTCAAATAAAGTATTATCATTAGAAGATATGATATATGAAAAAACTCCTGACATAACTCTTTTTTATTAGGTTTCTTCATTAAAAAAATACTCAAACGATTGCTGAACATGATTATAATTAAAAAAAACCAGTAGTAAATCCCTCAAGAGCGCAGTAACAGTATCTTAATATTTGGACTTGTAAAAACTATTTAACGAACTAAAACTATTTTTTAACTTTACATTTATATTTTTCACAATCTCATATCCACCAGATGTATAGGTCTATCGATATCCTACTCAAAAGGTTTTTATTCTTATATCGGGAAGGCTACAATGGTAGCAGATGCCTCCACTGCGGCACTTAAGTTTTATCACCTGCCATAAAACTGACTGGGCTTCTGTTTATAGATTTTATGAACCTCTAAACCAATTCTTGTAAATAAAATCTAGTATGTCTAGAATTTTAATTGTTAATTTTTGTGGATAATTATGGTATACTTAATAGTTTCACGTTAATCATAAGAACTGATATGAGATATAATTTCACTAGTCGTATATATGTACTTCGTAAGATAATTACATATAGTTTTATCCGAAATTATTCTTTGAAATATGATATATCGGAATTGAATTTTGGTGAAATAAAACTCAATAATTAGCCTACTTTTCAGAATTGTGTACCTAAAACGTACTTCGTAAGACAATATGTTGAAAATCGGCTGAATAATATATATTCAATATGATGACCTATATAAAACACAATGGTGACAATAAAATAAAGACTATATTTTTGACAAATTTTTATGACAGAATACAGTAGGGATGCCATGGAGAATTCCATAAATATATAATATTTTAGAACGTTTGAAATATATAAAAGCTAAGAGAATCCGATTGTTAATAAATTCTATTTTTAAATTTTTAGTCCATTAAACGTCTTCATCTTCTTACTAAATTCGTTCAAGCATGTTATTACCATTAGATAACTTAGTTTAAGTTAGGTGAAGTTACGTGTCTTTCATATACATGCTAATATTTTGGCTAACTATTCCACATAAAATTAATTTTACATACCTTTTGGATAAACCACAGAGATACAACATAAACAAAACACAAACTTCTCGTTTAAATATTTGTTTAGTGAGCAATAGGGAAGTCCTTAACACTTTACATAAAAAAATTAAAATACAAACGCAAATAGTAATATTAATATTTTTTAATCTTTCTATTGGAAATCTGTCAAATGAGGTACTGCATAATCATTGTTTTTAGAGTAAATAATGAAGAAGATATCGGTAAAACTGAATTGGAGTTTATAGAAAATGAACAACGTCCGTCTATTATGCATAACTACAAAACAAATTGTATGACAAATTTGAGTTGGAAAAGGAAAAAAATATTATTTTAAATTTTAAATCAAAGTCACAATCAAGAAACGCTCAACACTGGAGACATTCTATCAAATCAGTATTCTACCCGACAAAGCAATGTAAGAAAATTAAAGATCAGTGAAGTACACGTTCCACTATCTACTAATAGAGTATATGCAATTTAATGTTAGGCTATAATTGGGTAGCTAAATGTTGAATATCTACAAACAATAGTGAAGAAATTGGCCAAAAAATAGGTCAGGATACGGCACAATCTATATAAGTTTTTGACGTACTACCAATGTAAGATTTGGTACCAATTAATTGGCTGTGAAATATTTAGTATTGACTATCGTGTGAGGATTTATAACCAGGTTCGATCGGCAATACAACATACTCACATAGAGTAAGACAATTGTTATTTATTTAAAAATCCAATTACTTTATGATCGTTTTAAACACTATAAAAGATCTGAAATATACATTTTACAGATAACAATTTTCATATTAAACTTGAGAAATTAGATGCCATCTAATCTAAAAACAACTTTAATATTTAAAAATAATATACCAAATTAATTTATTTCAGATAGTTTTAATTAAAAACTGAGAAAAAGAGAAATCTCTCTCTTAAAACTTTAAGCATCTACAAACTTATTAAATAGTTAAAACGAACGAATTACTATTTCAAATTAAGAAAATTTACATAAATTACATGGAATTTATAAATATATTTTCCAATAGCAAACTATTAATTTGATCTCTACACACATGAGAATTTGATTATTTGCTTTAGGTACAGGCATCTTGAAGATTTAATTGAAACATATTGAGATAATGTTTACTCACGCGCAAACCCGATTTTTTCGTTATCTTGAACGATTTCGTAAGGGCTGCCTCCATCTCCACTGGAGGGTCATGTATTTAGACGTTCGTTCCCTCACCAAGTCTTCTGGACCATGCCTATTGGTAATCTCCACTTGTAATTGGTGAGTACCAATATTTTTTGTACCAGCATTTTTGGTGTGAAATTGTTTAAAACGATGTGTTATCATTTCCTGTTGTTAAGCAGCGACGTGTGAACGGAAGGATCATCTCAGTTTACATCCGGCGGACGTTTTGTTTCGGTTTATATTACTATACTTCCTTTCCTACGATGGGAAGATGATTTCTCTTTAGCCATGGATTTTGCTTTACTAATACTTTCATATCCCTTACATCTGTCATAGTGAAAATTGTTTCTATTTCTAAGAATATAAACAGAAACTTTAAGGGGGTTCAATAGGCATAAATCATGAAAAAATGGAAACATTTTTATTAAAGTTTTATATTTTTTTTACGTTTAAGTTTTAATTTAAGACCCCTCACTTTAATGTATTATAAGTAGTATTTATAATATTCGACTTTTTATATGCCAATGTCATGGCTTTTTGGCTTGCATTTTTCTGTCACGGGAATGCAAGGTTGCCTTTAACGTACTCACAGATATAATTTTGTATAGTTCTTGGAGTGTATTTTTTATTTAGTTGGATTTAGGTTAGTTCCATGTGGTTAGTATACATCTGTTTTATATCAACAGCTTTGATCTTGCCAGTCAGTATTGTTAATGTTGTGAGATTGTCAAACTTTCAGTTTTGGTTCTGTTTGTTTACAGTAAGTGTTTGCGTTATAATTTACTTTATATAATATAATATTTACGAGATTACGAAGCCAAAAGGAGTTTTTAAGAAGAGAAGAAATGTAGGGTTGCCAAAGTGTAACCTTTCTATGAGTGAAAATACTCAAACAACTGGTTCGAGTGTAGTCCAAGGCCTAGATCCCAAACTAAGTGATCTGCCAAGTGTTTCAACTGCACACAATGTGATTTAGAATCTAACTACAGTAATTATAAACACACAAAAGAATCACATTTATTTTAAATAAATACTAGACTAGTATACGGTTTACGTACCATTGGGAGAGACCAAACTTCAGGAAAAATATTTTGCGCAATTCTCAACCTTCCAAAACCACCTTCAAAATTCACTCCACATAATCATTTACTGGGTAAAGTCACTGAAATTGTCTGTAAAGATGTAATGAAGGAAGCTGTAGAGAATGCTGTACAAGAAAATGAACTGAGTAGGGAGCTTTGTGTAGCAGTTGATGGTACTTGACAGAAGAGGGGCCATACCTCAAATAACGGTATTGTGACGATTAAGCGTAGATACTGGCTGTGTACAAGATGCGGCTGTTATAAGCAAGTTGTGCACTTGCAAAAATTAACTAAAAGGTGAAAATGAAAGTAGTTGTAAGGCTAATTTGATAGGAAACAGTGGTGCAATGTAAGCGTATGAAGAAAAATAACTTTTTTATAGGTCCCAACCTATAAAGGTAGGTCCCTAGCTATGGCGTAAGGTAGAGGTATTATCAAGGAGACGGGGACTCGAGTGCATTTAGTTTAGTTGCCCAGAGTAAACAATACATTTGCAGAGTATTGTTCAGAAACTTATGCTAAATAATTATATTTTGTAATAAATGCAATTTTCATATTGTCAGAAAACTTCTTTTCTATACTTGTTCAACTGGAGAAATAAAACCTGTGTTGGGTTAATCCTAATGGTATGGAACTATAGTAATTCTGCTTTATATCTAATACCTAGCCTCACAATACCAATTGCAATTAATCGATATTGAAGTTCTCTTTTTGTTATATATACACACACGTATTTCCTCTTTGCAATGACCTGAAATCTATAAACACAAAACTTTTCCCAAATCGACAGTTAGATCCTTCACTGAAAATAAGTAAACTAAATAGTCAGATAAGGTTAGATATAAATCAACAACACCATTAAAAAAACAAACACCAAGACGTTGATGAAATGTACACAGCACACAACAATAAAGTAAATAATGCAAGAGTAATATAAAGAATGAACAACATTGAACTCTTTGTCGGGAATGTGGCGGTGGATTTATTTATTATTCATGACGTCACAATGCAATGTGGGCTCTTTACTGGATTGGACATTAAATATTAGCCAGTTCTGCCAACACAATCAGTATAACTGGTTTGGAGGTATAAGTTCCTAAAATTGGCAAACCTTCCTTGCTTTTAAGTAATGATAAAATATCTTTAAATAAAAGGAAGTACAGCTAATTTCTCACAACGCAATGTTAATAATAATGTAATGTTAAGGTATTAGTGCTTACATACTGGAACAAAAGTAACACTTTTGTAGGAATCTTTTTATACAGTTTGGAAAGTGGATTATGCAATGGAAGACATAAAAGTCGCTAAAACATATAACTAAACACATAGTCATTTAGTGTTAGTACTAGTAGCATAAAACTGAGTTTAGTTCACTTCCAAGGGCGTAGACTTCCTTTAGACGAGAAAGGAGTACGTTACCACGTGTCTAGCGACAGGCTTCGCTGAAGTAGCATGTAAAGTGTCATGTTTATGGCTACTTTTATTAGGTACCCGTGTTGCTAAGTTATTTATTCTGAGGTTTTCTCGTTTTTATCATTAAGACCATTGTATAAACGCTCACTAACACTCGGACAAACATAATATGGAATGTCATACACAATCTTGAGCTTGATGTTGTTTATACAAAGAAATAACTTCATGCAAAGTTTCAGGTATTCAGGTCTGTTAGCTTTTGAAATATAGTGCTAACTGCAGTCTTTACCACTTAACACTATAGCCTCTAACACTTTAAGCTGTTCTAAGTTCACAATTTTAGCAATTGGTTTGTTTAGCTAATTGTTTCTCAACATTCAATAGCCTACCTTTCAAAGGAGATGCAGTTTCACTATTTACTGCCAATAGTCCTTGCTTTTATTGAAATATAAACGTTCCTATAAACTGTTACACTTTTTCTGACATTTTGTAATTACTAAAGGGAAATAA
Organism: Homalodisca vitripennis; assembly: GCF_021130785.1. Lineage (NCBI taxonomy): Eukaryota > Metazoa > Arthropoda > Insecta > Hemiptera > Cicadellidae > Homalodisca > Homalodisca vitripennis. The sequence continues at coordinate 81,576 of NW_025780040.1, forward strand.
TTGTCTCATATTTAACTCACTGTATCCATGCTCTAATAAAATAACTTACCACCACGCAGATGTGTAGATCTGGTGTGATCTGTTTTACTAGATTCTGTTTTATCTCAAGCAAGGCCAATGTAAACACGTTCACCAACACTCAAAAATATCCTATGGAGTGTCACACACCATATTTTATACTAGCTTCATGTTGTCTACGCAAAGAAATGAAGCTTCACGCAAAGTTTCACTTCTACAGGTCAGTTTCGTTCTTGAGACATGGTGCGGACAGACAGACAGACAGAAATGAAATTTTCCACTCCCTCGGGTAATAGCCTCTGCTAACGCTTAAACTAACAACAGTGGTTTTTCTTGAGCCATTTCTGTCTTGTTTCTGATTGGACGTTGTGGTTAGATTATCTCATAACTATAGTTCTACCGGATATTCTTAAGAAAGGACGTTTGAAGGAGTGGTACTTAATTGGTAGCTAACCGGCTACTTGTTTAAAAGTGGGCGCGAAGAAATAACTTTATAGAACGATAATGTTGAGTTTTGGCTACATTTCACCTTCCATTTCATACGGTTTGAAATCTACGGCACAGACTTGACTGTGAATCTGGAGTTCACACCTAAAGAGGTACAAAAAGTCAGTGACAAGCAACTTTTAACGTAGTTTTGGCATAAGAGACACTTAGACTACAAAACAGCTCTGTGTGGTTTCCTAGCAACCATTTAGTGTAATCCAGAAAAGGTGTTCTCATTGTCTCATCAGCTTGTCGATTAGGGAGCTAGAGAGTGTACCACATTGAACGAGTTTTGACTATAAGATTATGATAATTTTCACTCTATTGCTATTCTTTACTCTATGATTGATGATACGTTCAACGATTGTCTAATTAAATATCTGGTCTGACTCATTAGTAATGAATATATGAGGTATACTCTTGTAATTTGTTAAAAACGGTTTTGAAAATACTTGAGGTTACTACTTGTTTGTAAGTCCGATATCTGTGATTAACCTTTTACTTTTTTCTTAGTTATAAACACGATAATGCAAGTAACCCTTATTTTCGATGCCAGTAGTAAAATTTCACTGTAAAACTGCTCTTTACAATATTATACTTTTTATTCCAATGTATCACAAATTCAAAATGACATTGATTTGGTCACAAGTAAAAAATTGATTTAGTTAAAATATAAAAACTTATCCGCATCGAACAGGAACCCCTGAGGACAATTAGCGAGAACGGCTGAAATTCCAAACGTCGCTTTCCACATTACTCCCCTCGAAGTGGCCTGTGTTGTGCTAGAAACACGTATTTGTCTCAATCCCGTGGCCAATTCATAGGTATAAGATTACGTAATTGTTAACAGTAGTCACGTATTACACTGCCATACACATGACGAGGGAATTTTTAGGTTTTTTTTTATCGGAATAAACGCTTCTGGAGTCAAGTTCGGTTTTAAATTACACTCAAATGTAGGAATTTGAAATAAATTGTCATCTTACAGACATTTTTTGAAATCGCTATTCTTTTTTAGTCTTTTTCAAATGAGTAAAACCTTTATACCGGTTATAATAATTTATAATATAAAATGGAATTTACAACACCAAAATTAGTTTAAATATAGGACATTCTCAATAGTAAAAAACATCCTTCACTGAAGATGGGTCAAATTTAGCCGATATACCAAACCTGTTGGGGCGACAACAAACCTGACACTCTCAGTGGGAAAAATATTTTTTATTAAAGTGGTGTAAGATGGCGGAACAACCGGTCTTGAGTTGAAATATTTTACATTCTCAAAAAGAAAATATTCTTCACTGAGGGTGGGTGGGATGCGGACCTACCGGTCCTGTAACAATATCAAATACCCTCAATGGAAAATATCCTACACTTGAAATGGGTGTATTGGTGGACCTGGTACTGAGTTAAAAATTATCGGACATTCTCAATGAAAAAATTCTTCGTTAAAGAGTGGTGGATTTTATTTATTTATTTATGAGAACAAATTCTTCATTGAGGGGTGGTTTGATAGGCGGACCTATCTTTACTGAGTTAAAATATCGGACATTCTCAATGGGGGAAAAATCTTCATTGAAGATGGATGGATTGGCAGACTTATCCGTCCTGATTTGAAATACGGTTACTCTCAATGGGAAATATCCTACACTGAGAATGTGTCGTTCGCGTACATACCGGTATTGAGTTAAAATATCGGATACTCTCAATGAGAAAGAATTCTTCATTGAGGGTGGGTTGATAGGCGGACCTTTCGGAACTGAGTTAAAATATCGGAATTCTCAATGCGGGAAAAAATCTTCATTGAAGTTGGATGGATTGGCAGACCTGTCGGTCCCGACTTACAATATCGGTTACTCTCAATGGGAAATATCCTACACTGAGAATGTGTCGTTCGCGTACATACCGTTATTGAGTTAAAATATCGGATACTCTCAATGAGAAAGAATTCTTCATTGAGGGTGGGTTGATAGGCGGACCTTTCGGAACTGAGTTAAAATATCGGAATTCTCAATGCGGGAAAAAATCTTCATTGAAGTTGGATGGATTGGCAGACCTGTCGGTCCCGACTTACAATATCGGTTACTCTCAATGGGAAATATCCTACACTGAGAATGTGTCGTTCGCGTACATACCGGTATTGAGTTAAAAATATCGGATACTTTCAATGAGAAAGAATACTTCATTGAGGGTGGGTTGATAGGCGGACCTATCGGTACTGATTTAAAATATCGGACATTCTCAATGCGGGAAAAAAATCTTCATTGAAGTTGGATGGATTGGCAGACCTGTCGGTCCCGACTTACAATATCGGTTACTCTCAATGGGAAAATATCCTATACTGAGAATGTGTCGTTCGCGTACATACCGGTATGGATTTAAAATATTGGACACTCTTAATGAGAGTTATTTGATACTTTGCATGGGTGCATTTATCGATCTACCGGTCAGTTGAGTTAAAATATCGAAGATTAATCGTGCGCGTAAGTTCTATTCTGAAATAAAACATACATAATTTAGAAGAAAAACTTACACATTTGTCAATCATTTAGTGATACATAAAATTAGTAACGCTAGTGATACCGAGTTTTTTGTATGACTGATCGATGCAAATGTCCGGAAAACCACTGTTTCCTTTAAAATCCTTCCATTGTCGAAAAGAAACTTCAAACAAAGAAAAATAACTTACACATATAAAACGTATTATCATTTAGTGTTCTAAGTGGTTACGTTGAAAATATTACAGAGAAATAATAACTTGATTAAAAAGTATGCATACTGTATTAAAAGAACAACACAAAATAATTCCAAGAAATAAAAGTTGTATCTTACAAGTCTGACATAAGTTACCTATAGAGCAAAGTTTATAGAGCTAATGTTCCTTTTATAGCTTTGTGCTCGCCTTTGCCTTAAGTAATCGTTTGAGAGGGTTACTGTACTTGTGTGCAACCTGCGAACTTTTCTCCGAATTTAAGACGCTCTTCATCGACAGACAAAATTTTTACTCGCATATAATGTTAGGAACAGTTTTAGTATTCAACTCAATATTTAAATCTTCATTACTTTAAACCGCATACATGTTTCATCTAGGCCACTATCCCTTACTCCTAAACGGAATTACTTAAAACGTTGATTCATATTTAATAATTTAATCAACTCCAAAAATTATTGTTCGTTATCGATGAAATTTTCATTCATTTTATGTTTTATTAATTTTTAAAACTCATTCATTCAAAATTTGGCCTTTTACTTAACATGGAGATGTTATGGACATTGTAATCATTTGAATTTCAAATTATGTTGTGAATATTTCTATTAATTACTAGCTGTTGTGGTATAAACTCAGCCAGTTCAACCAGAAATTTATTTTAAAGACAAATATACATCATAACTTAGCGCATTCAAATCGTGTTTTGCTATTTAATATACTTAAGTGTCTCGTAATTGCAGTTTATAGTGTGCAGGCGCTTTGAAACATTTATCTTATGCAGCACCGTCTGGAAATATACATATACATACAAATTTTCATATTGACCGACCAAACAGTTGCTGAGTCTGTCAATGTCATAATGAAAATGATATAAACATTCTATTATATTATACTTTATATAATACTAGGCTACTCACTCGAAGAGCTACAAAAATGTTATTTCTGCCCTCCTTCACGACATCTTTAGAATGAACTGACCAATAGAGATTTATATGAATAGAGAAGGATATGTATGTTCTATGGTGTGCACATCCATACATGGGATTTGGATGACCTTCATTGAATGGTATCACTTCTCTCTTGTCTACTATAGGGATGTAAACATTTCATTTTTGCATGTATATCCGTCCGCAGGACATCTAGAAAATGAAATTGAGCTATTTTTCTAATAGTCGAGGATTGGAAATAGGAGAGACTAGCAAGCGATGAGTAGTTAGTTCGGGTGTTTTACACGTTTTCTTTAGAAATTAAAGGAAATACGAGCATCGGTACTGATCTTTTCCTCACGATTGACCTGTGGGTGGCGTGTGCGTAATTAATATAATAAAATATATAAAAGTATTATAATTATAGTTTATCACTGTTAATCAAACAAGGCAGGAGTACGTCATACCGCATGGCTCTTAACAGACTTCGCTGATGTTTCTTGCAAAATTTCAAATCCATAGTTTATTACATTCTCAAGGAGTCCTGAGGACAGAAAGACAGAGAGAGAGACGTTCATAGAGAAAATAATTTTTTTACCCGGCAGAAAAAGTTTAAATTGTGTCAGCCTTCAATGACGTTGAGCCTAATTCCATAGTTGAATATAAACAATCATATAACTCATTCTTAACAAGTAGAAATGACATTTCATGCTAAGTTGAAAGTCTGCAAATATATATTATATATATATTTTTTTTGCTATTTTTTTTGCCATCGTGGGTAGACATATGTAAAATTATTTGCTAACCGCTCTGCTAAATCCTATAGAGTTAAATAACCTCCATCGTCTTCAGTGTTGCTATTATATAAATAAAACTTCATGCAGAATGTAAAGCCTATATGTCAGTTAGTTTTAGAGCTGCCTAGAGGAATGACACAAAAAAATTATATTTCCCCGCCCCACAAGTGATATGCTTCGCTAGCGCTCAGCCAATATATTTATAATATAAATATGAAACTTAATCCCTCTAGCTGATAAACATATTTTCTGGATCAATTAAGGGAAGATGAATTCGCTATCAAATATTGGTTGACATATGACAAGAAAATTTATAAATGAAACGTATATTTTTGACATAAGTTTATATTGTACAGTATTTAAATTCGATTAGTTGGTTAGAGTAACTACAATTAGGTGGTTGAATAGTATTTAGGCTATGATGTTGCTGCGAGATATTGAAGGCACTTCTACGTTTCACAGTCAGGTGAAAACAATATAGTTTACATTGGGTTTAGAGTTTGTACATAAAATCAAACTAATTTTGATACAGTTAACTTTTGAGTTACTTCACACACAACTTTATTTATAGCGTGAATGTTATAGCGATATTTAGTAGCTACTAATGAAATTGACAAGATCATTTGGCGTAGTTAAGAGTACATAATGTTAATGAAGTTTCTATACTTCAGTTAGTAGAATATTATACTCGTATAATGTTATAGATTTTGAGTATTTTTTGTTTTATTTAAAAGCTTAATGTAGCCAAGTAGCTCATCCTACTTATTATTATTATTATAAATGCCACAGTTTGGGGATGAATGAAGTTTATTTATTCCAAAATGGATGCGTTTATTTGAATATCTTCCCAGTGACCGTATTTATACCACAGAATCGTTTGATATGTCATTTCAAACGCACATTTCGTTAAGCCTCTGCTAGTTGCTTGTATTAATATACTCATTGGTTTAATGAGTCAATTATTTTATGATTAGACTAGTTTACATTCAAATATTTGTACCGTTTTACTGGCACATGAGGGGTTAGCTTTTAAATTTAAATTTTTGTGAAGGTTTAAAAAGGAAAAGAAAATCTTCTGAAATAAATAAAGTTCAAACTAAAATAAAACTTCTTCTTGAAAAATAATTACCGGTTTTAAAATTAAAATAAAAACTTCTTGATGACTTTTAAATTCAAACTTGTAATATATTCGTCACTCTAAATGTACACAGTTCTTATAGCTTGTCTTTTATTCAATTTTCATAATTCAAAACTTTCACACTAATCTGATCTGGCAATTCTTCACTTTAATTTATCTTCAAAATTCAATTTTATTTTGTTACTAATTTTCTTCTCTTTACTTTAACCTATTAGTTCTTTTCAGTGTTAGAATTTATTATATTGCTGAAAGCATCTGTGACAACCACAAATCTCTTTTAGTATTTTTACATAAAATTTTATATACAGTGAGCACCAACAAGTGTTATATTGCACAGATCAAAAGAACAAGATCCTAAATTCCCATTAAATTTAATTTTTACAATATTCCTTTCCCCAAAATGAATTAAAATAATTAAGAATGAATATTGGACTGGACTCCTGTTTAAAAGGTTCACTTACCCGTAGGTTCGATGACGATTAGCAAAAAATAACTCTAAGCACTTTCAAAGACTTTACTCGTTGCTACTACTTCCGATCAACTTAGACTAGAGGTACGGCACGTCTACCTCACCCCACCTCTCAATTTCGTTATCAAACACACCCATCTGCGATGCGCGCCTCGCTGATAGAAGCCTCTTTTGTACTGTCCAGTCCTTATCATTCTTCTGGGCCTACTCCTTCCACCGGTAATCCAGTTACTCCAGAATTACAATTTAATACAATCGGTACATTTTAAACTTTGCAAACTCTAGTCATATGTAATTCCGAGACCTAGATGACTTCCTAAAACGATGGTCTTGTTGTAGGTCTTCTTCTCTGCTGCTTCATTAATGCAAAGATGAGCATATTTAAATAAATAATGAGGGGATCGATAAGGATTTGGAATCGGAACTTCAATTCGAGTTTGATTATTTAAAATAATAGAAATATAATAGCCAAAATAATGGATTATTTTCATTATGTAATTAATTATATTACAAGTAATGAATCGAAAAATATCCAATACAGGATCATCAAAGTATCATTTTTTGTCATACTCCGCATAACCTATGTTTGTTGTGTAGATTTTATATTAAAACTTTGAATGTTTTCAAAAATGTTTATACAAAAACTAATCAGATCTTAACTCGGTTTTACTATAATAACAGCTTTGTTAAAACGACTCCAATTAATTACTTTAAACACTTAATTAATCCATTTATATTAACAAAATGTAACTTCTTTGGCACAATGTTACTACCAATGGTTTGGTATAACTGCATTGGTGTTCTGAGTAGTTATTCCCATTACTTTGTTTATTCACTAATTATTTGAACACTTTGTTGGAGTATCACTGTTTGAGATTGACTTAGTGTTTCTTATGCTTTAATCAGCAATAAGCTGTTATTATAGTAAAACAGAGTTATAATCTGATAAGTTTTTTTATAAACATTTTGAAAAACAATAAAAGTTTTAATGTAAAATCTACACAACTAACATAGATTATGCGGAGTATGACAAAAATGATACTTTGATGATCCTGTATTGGATATATTTTCGATTCATTACTTTTAATATAATTAATTACATAATGAAAATAATCGATTATTTTGGCTTATTATATTTCTATTATTTTTGAATAATCAAACTAAAGTTGAAGTTCCGATTCTAAATCCTTATCGATCCCCTCTTATTTATTTATTTATTATTAATTTATGCCAACTAATTAAAATATAAAACGCTTTTGTTTATAACTTATTATTTTTTAAACAATTTTAGGTATACTGCATGTACTTTTTATTCACCCTATACACATAACAATGATAACATCATCAAATGCAGGTAAAATGTATAGCCCTTAAAATGCATTTAAATCTGCAATTACTGTAATTGACTATATTAAGTTAAGAATGATAAACAGATGTTTCAAATACATTGATTATTTATTTATTATTGATTATTTACTGGTTAGTTTTTGATTATTAAAGGAGTCTGCAGAATGTAAAAAAGCCAATTTAAAATGTAATCTGTAATATTTAAACTTAGATATAATTAGATATCTAAATTTGTTTTTTCTTATCTAGTCTATATATGAGTATATTACTCATATATATGAGTTAAAAATATTATTTGCTCAAGAAAGGGAAGCTAAAATCGATATAAAATAAAGTATGATAGTATACAATTATATACCGTCATCGTTTTGCAACTCCTTAATGGTGAATGGTCTATAGACTTGACTAATTAGTTACACTCATCGCCGCCAGGTGTTAAAGTAGCAAATAAGCTTTGCACAGTTGCCGATAGAGATTGGAAGCAGCTGTATATTTCACCGTTAGGTTACAGCACCATAGTAATCCTTTGTGTTTAACGTTTGAGGATGAAATCTAATTAATTTTAAAGAAATCATCTTTTGAGTTAAAAAATTTAGTAATTAATTCGCTCACAATCTAACGCGTAGCTTGAATCGTATAATTATTATAACGCTTGGTGATAATTAGCTGTCATTAAGAAAAAGTTGGTAAGAAAACTTCGCGTTGTAGAAAGTAACTTTCTTAAATATACATTAATTTGGAGAATAGTTAATTTTTCACACAGTAATGATAATATATATATATGCTTGAATGAAGAAATTATTATTTGAAAGCTACTTGGCTTAATGTAGCCAGGTAGCTTATCTTACCGATCATTAATTTAAAAGTTTCATATTGTGATGAATATTAGTACATGTTCTTGTGAATATAGGTATATTGGTATGTTTGTTTTTGGATATTTAATACACAATGTCCCAAAAACAAGTAGACAGGTCAAAAAATATATTTTTTACAATGTTTTAAAATAATAGAAGAAAAATAAGGGAACGAAATAATTGCTTATTTTTACGATGTAGTGATTTCAAAGCGAGAGAATCGGAACATTTCCAATACAGTATTATAAAAGAATCAACATTAGTTGTTTTGTCATGTTTCTCACTCTACACACTCCATTGTTTTACTCTAAATAAATTGTTTTATTTAATACATAAAACATTGATTGATTTTTCAAATGTTTAAATCAAACTAATCAAGCCTTATCTTGATTTTACTATAGTAAAAGATAAGTTTTAAAGCATCACAAATAAGGCCAATTCAGCATTAAGAAATGATAGTGCAAAAAACGTGTTCAGTTAATTTGAGCTTTATCGAAATTTTTGATAACAAAACTGTTCGGAACTCAAACGTGCTTATTCAAAACAACCGATAATATCACAGTATTTTTCATTGTGGTAATGTAGAAATTTTAGTTCAATATGACTTGATTTTCCATACTAAGTACTGAATAACTTAGCCCGGTCGTAGATTAATACGGCTGAAGGATAGTGAAAAAACGACAAGTAGCTGAGTAGCTTATAATTATATATTAGTCATGGTAAGAAAGAAATGAGCAAATCGTAGCCTACGAGAAGAATACAGAGATGTGTATATGGTCGTTTTGTAACAAACAGTACAGATCATAGATGGTTTTTATTAATATGAAAAACTACTTTCAAACCAAATATATTTACAACTGTAAACAATTTCTTTACAGCAATCGGCGCATCAGTTTATAGTCATTAAGGCCTATTATAAACAAGATTAACCTTTTACCTGAAAATGACGCTTGTGGAGAAATGATGATACCGCATTACAGCAGTAAAAAAAATTTTCTGTATTAAGCACATCGTTTAATTAAAAACTGAATGTCTCTGATTTATTATTTTGCACACACACACACACACACACACACCCCACACACACACACACACACACACACACACACACACACACACACACACACACAACACACACACACACACACACACACACCACACACACACACACACACACACAGATTTTTTTCTTCAGCTTTTATGTAGAATATTAAATTTGTATGTTTCATTAAAAATAGGATAGGGAATAATTTTATATTTAGATAGTTTAAATACATAGATTTTAAAATTAGCTCATTTCAACTTTCCTTATAATACAACATTTAGGTTTCCAGTTCAATAAATTAATTCATCAGATTTTATTTTTAGTTGAAAATGTGGCTGTAAATTAATTCTTTTAAGTTTTTGGAATTTTTCAAATTATTTTGGTTGTGTTGAATTGCATGTCATATAATGGTCTCTTAAGATTTAGGTGAATATTTTTAACCGAATAATGATTACTTGGTTTGGTTGTCCTTAATTATTAAAAAGGTTTTTGCCAATATAATCAGTTAATACCAATAAAATTTATTTGTATATATACAAATACATATGTTACAATGAGAAGCCTACTATAGTAAGAAAGTGCCTACTTCTGTGCTTATATTTCACTTCGGTTCATTGAAAAAGTCGTTACTGTTTTGCTGTTCATTACTAGCTGTAATTTGCTCACCCGATCTAGAAAATACATAAACGTACGTAAAAAATTTCAGTTCCATCGGTTAAAACCGTAACAAACAAATACCTCGGTTGCTATAAAAAGACCAAAGTATAAATGTATTTTTTTACGAGTGAAAACATTAGATACTACGATAAGGGATAGGTTGGGCCCTTTAAAGAACCCCTAAAAGATATCACGCATGCATTGTGTTGATGTGCGCAAGACATTGGATTTTCCTACATATTATAATTTGTTTGTGTTATTTGCCCATAACTGTTGCTAGAAACGGCGCAGAAGTGTTTTGTTAGTGCCATTGCATTTCTATTGAATAGACCTTTAATATGACATGTCACAAGATAGGGATTGCAATTTTAAAATTTAACCCTCCAACTGTTGTTCATCAAAATTTTGATAAACACAACCCATTTATGATTGTTTGTTCATCAAAATTTTGATGAACAAACATTCCCTTGCATAATCACTCATTACAGTATATTCCGGCAACGTATCGATTCGAATCATGCACCATTGGATTCGGGAAAAAAAAGCCTAAGGAATACTATAGTTTTATTCCTCTTTGTATTGTAGTTGCAACGTACCAAGTTCGTAGTTTGGAACGTAAAAGATGTGACCGCCATGTTGTCGATGCCGTCTGAGTTGTTCATGTGACGAGTCGTGTTTATTAGTAAGTTTTAGTAGGTTTATTTGTGTTTTAGTGTTGTGTTTAGTGTGTGGGTGAATTGTTAAATATTGCAGTAGTGCAAATAAATATATTTTAGAATAAATAAATTTCTCGAAAATTTTTCGCAAAAGTTTTGAGTAATGACAAAATGAAACTTTTTTCGACTCTTCAAAAAAAAGTTATGGAATTTATTTTACTACTGCTGTATAGTTTACTTCATTCTGAGTAATAAAATATGCAATATAACATGTATTGAAGTAAAACTGTATTAGTAAAACTTTTATTAGCAAACTCTTACATATACACCCTATTTTCACAATTTATGCGCATCGCTGCTTTTTGTTATAGAGTGTTATTATAGTTTCATAAATTTGTTATAATGCTTAATGTGTTTCTGAAAACGAGAATAAATTTGACACAAAATGGCTATCTCACTTTTATAGTTTGTCTTACTATAACTTGGTTTGCTAGGTATGGTCCCCCCCAAATTAAAAAAAAAAAAATGTAAATTTTGAATTTCATGGAAAAAAATTTTTAGTCAACATTTTTTTAAGGCCAAATTTAAATACTAATATTATTATATGTTTAATTCTGAACACACAAATATATACTTCTATATATATTACTTTTAATTTATATTTTTAATAAATTTTATAAAAAACCCTTGCACGAGGCTCGAAAACATGCCGCCACTACAGGAAAAATTGACTGCCAGTTGGAGGGTAGTAACTCTCTCTACCCCTCTTTTAAAAGTTGGGTAAAGTTTGTTACACTATAAAAAAGCCCAAAAAAGGATTTTAATAGATAAGTTGAAGATTTTATATCAATATCTCAAACCGTTTGGAATATATCTAATCGTATCAGTAGACTAATTAATTTACATCCTGTATGTTTTTCATACCTGTACCAATATTGACCAAGAAATGAAATTGTATTACTACAAACTCTGAGTCATTTTGGAACCAGTACATAACGATATAACTATGTTGGGACATACGATGGCCACACGGTATATCACGTCACAATTAGGATCAGAGCTAGAGATATCGTATATTCCAACCCTGTTTATAACTGCAGCACTTTTGATCAATACCAGCCACCTTGTACTGTATCGACTCCCCCTCCACTATTATGTTTTATAAGATAACTGGCTGGTTGCCTCTAAAGATGAGCAGAATAATGGTGAAAAAGGGGCAAATAATTTAAAAAAAATAAGTAAAACGGATAAAAATTACAACTCTGCAAGGTTATACAAGTGCTTTCATAAAAGATGTTTTGAATTCCGAGAGCGAAAACGTATAAACAATTGTTAGCTATCAAACTTGGTGCAAATCAAAGGAGCCACGAGTATTTATCATCCTAATTTCATGTGGTTTACACACATGATCGTGTTATTACCACATATAGCTAGCTCACTAAGGAGCACATGGCAAAAGCTTGTCTTTTTATTCTTAAGATTAGATTTTATAACAGTCTGAGAAGAGAACATTTTTAAGGTTAGAACTGCTGACATAAATCCTCTTAATAGAGAATAGTATCGTTTAGGCCTAAGAATTTCTAACTTAATCTCCATTTTAAACCCTGTTTGTTCATTTATTATTTAAAATAAGTTAATTCATTCAAAGATTATCATTAATCATTGAACTATATGTCACACATGCTATATTCGCATTATTGTGCCGTAAACTGTGGTTCTAAGTTTATTGCCTTAACCTTTTGTAGTAATACGATATGTGTTATAATAAGCATACATGAACTTAATCATTTCATGTTCAGCCTTAATGAAATTTGTACTTTTTCAGGAAAATAGAGCCTAAAGTCCCATCTTGGCTGAATGAATCATATTTGGCAACTGTTCTCCAAGACGGGGGTAGAACAGGAACCAAGGGTGACGGTGACCAGCTTTACAGCAAAGTTAGCTCTACCTACCTCTAGACCAGAATTATGGAACTTACGTTTTCAGAGTAAAGGTACAGTACACAGTCGGGGAATCAGGTGACAAACTCGTTATCTCACTAATAATTAAAACACCTGTTTCTCAAGGGTTTCTCAGTGAATACATGGGAAAATTGATCTGTTCAACAGAGAATAAAGGTTTTACGCCGATGTACTATCTCAGTTGAACAAAAGAGCAAAGTTTAAATTTGGCCTCAAGGATTTCTACTGCCCTGACAGAATCAGGTTGGTGTTGAAAGATTTGAACGAAGATGGCTACGTAATGGCCGATAGATCCAAACAATTGGATTTTTCTCATTGCAAATTAGTTATGACGTCCATAGGGAAATATCACGCATCTCGTATCTTTACAACACGAAAACTCACAGCTTGTTGAAGAAGCCGGTTTCAGAGAGGTTGTACTACGATGAAGGTCCTTTTAAAAAGGAGGAGAAAGGATAGGTTGAAACTTCTTTGAGGTTAGTAAGTGATGTTCTGAAGGAAATGAAAGGATATGAAAGCTATGGAGATTTGATGCTCAGCAAAGTTTTGATGGGATCTGGGAGTACCTTGTGACGGTATTTAAACCTACAAAACAGGCAGTGAATGTCCTCAACCACGGGGATTTGTGGGTGAACAACATGATGTTCAAATATAACAGCTCTGGAACACAAGTTGCTGTGAAGTTTAGTGGACTTTCAGTACCCAAGGTATTCATCTTCAGCAGTTGACCTCATCTACTTCATCTGGACTAGTGCGGACGAGGGTGGGTGTTCGAGAAACAAATCAGGAGGAATTGCTCGACATCTACCTGCAGACTTTGAATTTCCACCTTGGAAGAGCTCGGGGCGGCTAATTGCAGAAGAGTTGCGGCAAGATCTGAGAGCACTGGCGGACTGGGTCCTCGTCCTGATTTGTCAGCTGCTGCCCACAGTGCTTTGCGAGCCTAAAGACGTCATCAAGACGGAGGATTTCAAACAAGAAGATCTTGATCCCGAAAAACCAGATGAGGCAGTACCAGTCTTGGGTGTCCTCTTAATAAAAAGGGAGGGATGGAAATTTCAAGCAATCCTATATATGTTTTTACACATATACGAGCATCTTCTGTAATTAAATATAAATGCCGAAAATGAATTCATAATACCAGTGTTTTTCTTGTATTTGCATATTAAATTCTTCTTTTGATTTCAGTTACAGATTTCCTCATAAATAAAAAATTATCAGACCTGTAGCTTCAAAACATTTATGGATTATTTAGGACATGTTTAACTAGCATATAAACAACTATCATAATTATAAATTTATTTGAAAGTGTTCCTTTTAACATGATAGTAGAAAAAATTATCAAAATTTTTCGGGCAGCACTTACCTTTAAGATGAAAATTTATTTTCCTATTTTGTCTTAAATGTAGTAGTAATAAAGTTATCAAATAAATAATAAAAAAATTAAATTGTTCTTGAAAAAGAAACATATATATATATATATATATATAAAACATATCATATATTATATTATATATAACCATATATATATATATATATATTATATATATATATATATATAGATATATATATAATTTATTTCAATACAACATAGATTCGCAAAAAGTACTTGCTCCGCCGGGACTCTAACCCGGATCTCTCACTTGCCGGGTGAATGTGCTACCATTACACCACAGAGCCCTCACTTTTTACGATTCAATTATTTTGTATTTGGCCGTTTCTTTCACATATGTGTTTAAATAACCAAACTAACATATGATCGGAAGAGACCAAATACCTGCCAAATGACTTTTATTTACATTCATTAAAATTGTTGTATATATATATATATATTTACGTATATAATATATTTCTCAATAATATAAAAAAAAACAAAATTGATTATGGATGTGATCAGAAAATTTCGTTCAAAATTTAATTTAATTTCAGTTTACAGTAAAGTCGTTCAAAAGTTTTTGTTCGCACAATGGTTGGAAGTAAGCGTACCGGCCCCCATCCAGACTCTTGAGTTGATTAACTCTTCAGATACCAAGTAAAGCAGTGTTTAACGTAGAGGTGTGCCATACACTGAGTTTGTGTAACCTATATAGTAGCAAACTTGTTTTCTTATAAGATCTTAAATTTCAAGGTCTGCGTGGACTTAAAAATATAAAAAATAATAACAAAATAAATATAAAGATAAAAATAATATAATAAATATAAAAATAAATAAAAAAAATATCTAACGCTGGATAAGTGATTAGAAGAAACAGAATATTTCTGAGTGTAGCTGTGCATTGAATATGTAATGTATAATGATGTGTAATACATATAGCAATATGTAAAAGGTGTCTGTAACGATGTACACCATTCTTATTTCAAGGTGCACGGAAATAGACGACTTAAGGTATAGGCCTACTAGCTAGGCTTAGGCTAGACAGGAGATATGATATATTTACAAATGGAATTAAAATAAGCAATACGTGTACTGAGAAGTTATAACAAAAATATTACAAACAATATAAGGTCTAAATATCAGTTCATTCACGGAATATATTTCATTGAACTAGCTCTCAACCATAATCTCCGTAAGATTATTTATCATCATAGATAAATGTGTATAAATGAGATTTCATGCTAAATTAAAAAAAGGATAAGTCAGGTCATTCTCTAAATAAATATCCTGCAGATTGTTAGGCTGCTCTAGCACTCAGCCAAATACAATAGTCACATTTCATTCACATCGTCAAACTAAATAGAAATGAAGGTTAGAGCTAAACTTCAATTATATTGATTAGTTTTCGATGTATACTGTGAACAGACAGAGATGAAAAACCTTTTGCCAGTCCCATGGATTAATAGCCTTCCACACCACAAGTCGTGCAACCAATTCTACTTTAATGAAATACGAGTAAAAAAGTTCTCTCTCCATCTCTCGATGGAAGCGTCCAAAAGCCAGAATAAAATAAACGATTTACAATACAAACTATGATCATTTATTTACAGTTAATATTTCACTTTTACAATTTTTTAAATTTAATTTACATTTTATATTTCTAGTTATGATGCACGAAAATTGTCTTGTTCCATGAGGTCGCGGAAGAACTAAACTCATTCAAAAACTATAAACAGCTAAACACTAAAGATTTTAGAACACGATACATTAGTATGTAAGCAGAACATTGAAGTGAACATAAATTGAGCATGTGACAAAATGTAAACAATAACAAAATAAGCTATTAGTTGTTGTTCCAATGTACAAACATAAACGAATCGAAACAGAATAATTGCTTATAATAATGCACGAGGGCACAAAAACTGCAGTCTAGCGGAAAAACAAACAAATACGTGATCGCTAGTGTCTAGAAAGAGCACAGTGCCGCTAGGGCAAGATTATTTTTAATGTCATGATTTGTAATACTATAACCTACTAACTCTGATGCACTGACTGTTTAGCATATTGCCTCTAGTTTTGTTGCCTTTGTTTTCTCTAGCCGCGTTTTTACTGTACGATTTGTATTTGTACGATTGTAGGGGTATAAATATATGACTATCTTCAAGGACTATGTAACGTCATCGTTACGTGAAAAATACTTTTGGGGTCATCGGTCTGATCAATCGATCGTAATTTAGCTATGTTGGAGGGACGCCTTCACCAAACCCTGCATTTCGTGACATTCCAGACTTGCATTTGCCTATCTTGTACTGAAGGAGCAATTAAATTCCAACCGCTAAAAACGGTTGCCACCCGTACTTTTCCCCAATTGAACTATGGACCCCACCAAGTTTGAACACGAGAGTTACAGTCAGGATGTACGACATTCTTCTACAGGCAGTTGGCGTTAGACTCCGTTGATGTAAGTTCGTCAGGAACCCTCTTCTCTGGCTATTTAAAAACCCTGTGGATTTTATTAAGAGGTATGATATTGTATCATGATTTTGTAACTATGTAATGTACAGTGAAAATTCATGGTGATATTAAACTTATTGGCAATTAATGATATTTGAAATTGGTTGACTATTCATGCCTCGACATTCATTAATAGGCCATTTGCAAAAGTTTATTCTTAAATAAATTTAATGAATTGGACCTATAGCACTCCAGTCATTTCTTTTATACTGGCATTAATAGTATCTTAATTATTATTATGTTAAGGCAATATTCTGATTTATCTGTCATTACAAATTTGGGGAAAAACTAAGTGCAGGATTAAAATAGTCCTTGGAATAAAAGTTGCAGATAATAAATGGTATGTAAATAATTTGTGTAGTTTTGTTCAGTAAATTGTATAAAATTTTATCTTTAAAACGTACAGTCACTATTTCTTTTGTATTATGTTCTAAACAGGGAAATTGTAACTAGCTATCTGTGAACAACTTAATGTTTTGTAAATTTTATGTTTGCTGGCTTAAAATTTATGTCTATTGTCCAAAATAGTTGAAACTAGACTATCTCAGCCAGTAAGTAGTTATTTTGTTAAAGATTAATACGGCGATAAATAAATTTATGTCGATAAGTGAAAATTTTGTTTGGAATATGTACTGTATGTATTGTATGTCAAGTCACAACACAATAGGTATTTCTGTAATTATGTATGTATATGTAATATGTATATGTTTTATATATATATATATTAAGCCCTATTAAGCCTATGTGATGCTATTAAGATAGGAATTTTGTAGGGTTTCAGCTACGGCTACAACCGGCCCTGGAACGGTCACCATCACTGCCGCTCTGTCAGAGCACCTGCACGGACGCGCACCGCCCCTGGACGCCCCGCGCCCTGCCACGGCCAACTGACCGGACACAGGGCTACCACGAGCCTCCCTACCGTGGACTGTCACTGCATTGTTGCGGGATCGACCACGCATTCCTCGACCGATAAGTCTGACACTCTATGAATAATTTTGTTTGGGACAATTCTGTACCGTTTAATTAAACATTGGCTAGCCAATAAAATCATAGACTTTTCAGTGTACTACCCGTGGAAACGTGTAGGCATAGGCCTACGGATAATTCGCGCCGCGCTTCCATTAGGAGATATCTAATTGGACATCTGGAATGATTATACCAAGGATTTGGACTCTTATGTGTTTATTGGAGAGCTTTTACTATACATTTAGGCTACTATAATGATTAGTACTTTAAGTTGTACCGTATTTTCAATGTGTTGTGTGTTCTTGTTAAATATAATATATTATGTTTAATATTTCAGCATGGTGGCCACCTGCAATTATTCTTTTGATGTATTTGGGTATTAATATATCATTCTCTTGTAGTGTAATCTTAAGCCAGTTTTCTTGGTAAATTCTAGTTATGTATTACGATAGTAATTGCCAAATATTGGTATCAACTTTGACAAATTTTGAAATATTTTGTGTCTCTATCAATTGAATAATAGGTTTAGAATTTGTCATCATTTTGAAGGTGCTAGAATATCTTGCGATATAATAAAATTGCCTTCACTTAATTACAATTGTTTGGTTTTCTAATTTACCTTTTTTTTAATTAATTTCACTGAACCAGTAAAAACTGAATTAGCATATTAGAATGCGAATTTCAATTGGATTGCTAAGTATAAAGTATGTATTGATGTAAGTAAGTATTGATTGCTATGTTTAAATACACATAACAAGGAATGTCAGATAACCCTGACTCTTTATCATAATTCTGGGAATCACATGATCATTACTTACAGTTAACAGTAATCACAGTGGGTATTGGGTATTGAATGGCAATCGGTAGGCTTTCAGTCATTAAGTATGTGTGTCTATATCTATTAACAATCGGATAAGCATGAATAGTCAATAGTGTACTTTCCTTGAGCTTGATCTGCCTTACTGTTGAGTCACTGTCCACCTGGGCCGTAGAATTGATTCCCCATTGTCGTCCTACAGATTCATCTACATAACTACAAATGGGGTGGCGCCCTTAAAAGTATTATTAAATACCCTTGCATTCCACCAGAGCTTAGCTAGTGACATTACAGTAGGAGTAGATCTCAGTGAACTTAACCCACACCCTTCTCCACTGAACAAGTCGGGACCTATAAATTTGGGAGGATTGGCGTTACAACTAGCTTGCAGAGTTACCAGGCTAATTTTTACTGGATTTCTCTATCCAGAAAATGCGTTGCGGGTATCAGATTTTTAGTTTCGTGTATGGTGAAATTATGTGCAATCTAAAACTAATGTAAGTTTTGACTCCTTATCTGGTAATTGGAATGATTTCATAGGAATTCTGAGATTATTTCTATAGGATTTGCAAGGAAAGGTAATGTGAAAGCGAGGTGTATATGCGCATGTCAGACAAATCTTTGCAACATGGTTAATATGTTTTGCGGAGGCACAATTTAATGGAACTAGTTTTAACAACATCTAACTGAACATCTTGACGTGGTGTGAATAGGAATGCGTAGATTTTAGTTACGATAACTCTATTACTGAGTGCTTTTAATTCACCGATTAAACTGACAAAAAGAGTTCTAAAACTGTGTTCACTTTAATGGTGTATCCTACATTTTAAACCTCAAATGTATAAATTGTAATATCTGCATTTTATAGGTTCATTAATTCTTACTTTGATAACATACTAACTCTAGTTTCCTGAATCTCTAGCCTGTTTTCTATAGGCGTGTTTACTGTAATAATTTGTTAAGCCTGATCACCTACTGACTCAAATACACAGGATGCCTATCCTATGTCCAATAGGCAAGCTTACTATTACATTAGTTTGCAATAATGGTTACCAAAGGACTCTAGTCGCTTGACTGTCTCGTCTGTTTTTTAAAGTCGTGTCTACTGTTTTGATCTGTATCACTGATATTACACACGGACCCTAGGCCCCTGTCGTTTATACCTCTTAACTGTAGGGAGTTTTTACTGTGATAATTTTTTAACCGTGATGACTGCGGACTCTAATACCCTGACTGTCTAGACTCCTTCGTACAGTCAAGCGGAACACAAGGAACTGTAACACTGTTACAGACTCTAGTACAATAGCTGTCTAGTATTTTTTTACTGTCGCGTTTACTGCAATTATTTTTTACCGCTGATTACCTACTGTCTCTTGTCCCTTGACTGTTATTATCTTATTTTAACACGTTTTACGGTAATTGTAATTTGCAACACTTATTACCTTTTGACTCAAAACCCTGGCCTGTGTCCTATACGTACGCTTACTGTTATAATAATTTGTAATAATGGTTACCTACGCATGCAAGTACCTTGACTGTCTAGTCTGTTTGCTACGTTCGCTTTTTACTGTAGTGATAAGTAACACTGCAAACCTACCTACTCTATTATTCTTCTAACTGTTAAACCTGTTTTTCTTTGGTTGTTTAGAGCTGTAATTTGCAACACGTTTAATCCACTTAAATACTCTGACTGTCTAATCTGCTTCCTATAGGCATGATTTTTTTTTATTAATGAGAAAATGATAATGCACCACCAGTGAAATTGCTTGTGTAGGACTCTTACCAACTCCCACTCAATCCCAAACCCCTCGGGGTTGCTTTCTGCATTACTTCAAGAAATTGCCTCCTTAAAACCCACAGAGGGCTCCTACAGTATCAGGCCATCGGTTAGGCAACACTGTATTACCGTTCTTCTAATTTCTTGGTGTTCAGCGGATAAGTAAACGTACTATTGCCTGTCAGAGACAATTTTCCCATTCGACTGCCTTTACGTTAAAATCGTCGGCGACACTCAAATGTCCCCCGACGGGTATAGTACGTCCCGGAAATCGACGACACTTTCATTGGCTGTGAAATAGCATCTGAGAGACATCCGCTACTCACTCAAGCGAACCCCCAGTAGGCACCGTGGCTTTTAACGACCACGTTCAAACGGTGCCTAGGATATCGTGGAACCAATACTGCTCGCTTATTGTTAAAACGTCGATTTTTCCCCAGACGAGTTGCGAGCCCTCTGCAGTCCATTGAAGGTGGCAGAAACGGAAGCACCGGAAGCACTTCGTTACCTCCAACCTACAGATTCTGCAATTGTACAACCAACTTGTATAGCCTGCTAGCTTTCGCGCTCCATTAGGTGCACTATATCCAGTCGAGGTCGCGGATTTCTAAAGTCACCATCGACTCTAGACTTCGAACGGTTTCGCTTGCCCCGATCGTATCCTTCAGTGCAGCACTGAATCACGATTTGTGATTTTCCTGCCAAGTTCCAACAAGGCACCTCCTGTTCTTGTCTGCCTCATGGCCCCAACCTCAGTGCCAGAGTTATCAGGTTTAATCTGAAACTCCATTAGCAGGTCTGCATAGGTCCTACCAGCGGCCGTTCTTATAAGAACTGCCTTCGGACAAGCCTACTTTTGAGATTTTTTTATTGATGGTGACATCTTGAGAAAGGTGCCTCCCAACAGTTCTCATCACTTTAGCCTCCCGCTTATCCTTTTCCGCTCTCTTCCGGTCTGGCGAAGTAAGGTGGAGCGTGAATAGGCGCTTTCACTGTAATGAGTTTTAACCTGGCTATCCTCTGACTCTAGTTTAATAATCCCATGATTGTTTAACATATGTGTATTTAGCGACATTTAATGTCATGATTTGTGACACTAATTACCTGCTTATTCAAATACCCTGACTTTCTAGGCTGCTTTCTATAGACGCCCTTACTATTATA
This sequence comes from Homalodisca vitripennis, assembly GCF_021130785.1. Taxonomy (NCBI): domain Eukaryota; kingdom Metazoa; phylum Arthropoda; class Insecta; order Hemiptera; family Cicadellidae; genus Homalodisca; species Homalodisca vitripennis. The sequence continues at coordinate 103,256 of NW_025780040.1, forward strand.
ACAATAATTAATTATGAAATATACGCTACACAAAATGTCTAGATATGAAAGGTATAATTATCTCCAAAACATAAACTTTTACTGTTTAGCTGTCTTGAGTCGACATTTTTTTGACCTCCATTCTTTGGTTTATTTGTAATAATTATGGTTTGTTTTAGTTAAGTACTGTTTTAAAGTTAGTTGAATGGAGTTGACATAAAAGTAAACATAAAAACCGTTATAAGCCATTGGCTTCCGGAACATTAGCTACAAATAAACTTCCTGGGTTAGTCGGAAGAAGAAGTAGGTTTTGCGACAATTGAAATATCATTAATTTATTCAAATGGGATTTTGACATATAATCAATATCTCGAAAACCGTTTAAGATACTAAAAATTAATTTTTTTATTTAAAAATTGTTATGACCATTCCAGAACAATTATATTTATCCCCTTGCTTCATAAATAACGGAGTTGTAAGTTTTTGTAAAGTTTTAACCGCCGCTATATTGAAACGAATTGCGTACCAATGTGTCCAATGAACTTAGTCTATAAATTCATAAAATAAATTTAACAAATTTCAAACTCGTTTAGACTTTTTTTGGGAAAGCTATCGTTTACACAAGTAGCACGTATATAGACTATAATACCCGCGGACCACACGCAATTTCATATTCCTATCTCCTGAAAAACTTCAATTAAAGGTCAAAGAGCGGTATTTTGGTATTTGGTTGAATATGGTTTGTTGGGCCCATATATATATATATATATATATATATATATATATATATATATATATATATATAGCTGAACCGGAAAAAGATGTTTTTACATTTAAATTCTAATTAGTATGTGCAAATGTGGTGTATGAGTGGAATAAGCATGGAGCGCTCTAAACGATAACGGAATATCAAAATAAGAAAATATTAAAAATTCATATTTTCTTATTTAGTATAAAATTTATTCTGTATAGTTAATTATCTTATATGATACATGTGATAATATTACTAATTACAACATTAATTACTTAACGCAATGGATTCTACAATATTGTTTTCCAGCCAATATGTAACTAACACAAGCAAACTGAATGGTTTGCCGACTCGAAAACATTCCACATATAATTTCACGTGTGAAAAGTAATACTTCTACACGGATACTTTTCAACAGCCTACCGTGCAAACCTGCATGAAAACTTCTGGTTCGTGTGAATTATATTTCCGACGCTAAGGTTGAGTTTCCCTTATTGGCAAGATCAAGAAAACATTTTATGGTTAAAACTGGTTTATTTATGGTTATTGTAATTTAATTTGATATTAGTGTTTTATAACGGAGAACGTTATTGCATCCAATTACAGATAGGACTTTCTTTTTCTTTTACTTCAAGCTCATGTCTGTTACTAGCCTATGCCCGTTACTTTACTTACTGTTTTTAGCTCTATTGTAATGGGAGCTAGGTTTATGTATTTTATGTATGTACGTGAGTGTGTTAATTGTGCTACATATCTGAGTTATATATGATTAAAACTTATCGGCAATGTGGGTCGACCTATCTTTTCAACGACTCGTGCCCACGCACAGGCTTGCCTATGTGGGTACTTTTTTTCCTATATTTTAAGTAATGTTAATGTTTTAATCATACTGGAAAATTACTATAGTATATATTACTCTATTATGGAACTGTAATTTCTTTATTTGGAAATAAATCCAAGGTTTTGAATTGAATTGATCAATTGCTGGAATTTGCCTCTTTTCAGAAAAAAAAAATATATACAGTATATATATACATACATACATACATACACAGCTCTGATAACCCCACTTTTGTAAAAAGACAAATAATTTTGGTTTAATAACAGGGTTTAAATGTAAAATAAATTTTAGCTACATTGTCTGTTATATCTGCATTTGTATCAGTTACCCACTTCTTTGAACGCAATTTAGTAGGCGTTACACGTGGATGGCCACTACTGGTTTAAGTGAATTTTATTTCCGACGCCAATGTTGAATCTGCCTTGTTGCCAGTATCAAGAAAAAAAACATTACAAGTTTATACTGATGGCTATTATAATTTACTTTTGTTAGATAGTAACATTATCTTTTAGATCTAATACTTAATATTTGATTAAAATACACAGCTAAAAGTACGTTAACAATAACACTACGCGTTTGTTATTTTTTAACTGAAAAACATTGTTAATATTTTAGAACATTTAGAGCTGAAATGAGCATATTAGTTCAAAATCACAGTCCAGCGAATTTTCATCTAGCATAGTTCTTGCCGACTGCTTCAAAATCAAATTCTGACCATCTTATGTTTTGGGATATTTCACAAAATAGATAAGTACTTACCTAATCACTGAAATCTAAAACGATGTTAAAGTGGTTTAACTTACTATAAATGTAAACACATTTAAAATAATAAACAATTTTTACAGTGTTGATAACAGTAGAAATGCTATATAACTTAATATTTCAGAACTTTAGAGGGATTATGTTGCTACTCTAAAGACCAGTGGGCGTAGCACAGAGGGATGATAGAAATAAGAATATGCATTTATTCATCCCAGGAACTTTAAGAATCTCCATGTCAAATTTCAGCGCAGTTGGTTCGATAGTTTATGGTTAAATAAAAAAGTCAAGCTAATTTTAGATACACATAATTCAAGTAACGTTTAATAGATAATTAAAATTACTTAATGTTGGTATTTACTGCTCATATTTAAAAATTGAATGATAGAAGATTAAAATGTTGTGTAAGCTGAGGTGTGATGCGAAAAACAACAAAATTTAAAAAGAGGCAAAGTAGATGCACATGTACTTTATTATAAAGTGGCCTAAAATTTAAGCTTTAAGTTCAACCATAGATAATTTAGTTAAACATAAATGTACATCTTAACTTAGTGTCTTCAAATAGTGTTTTACTATACAACAAACGTATCCGTCTCGTATTTGCAATTTCCAATTAGCAGGCGCTTTGAAAACTATGACCTTCTAAATTTAATAATTAGTGTACAACCCTGACCACTTCGGGGTATGAAAAATAGATAGTAGCTAATATTCAGACCTACTGAAGATGCATATAAAACTTCGTAAAAATCGGTAAAGCCGTTTCGGAGGAGTAAGGTAACTAACATTGTGACACAAAAAATTTATATATATATATATACTAGCTGTTTCCCGCGGCTTCGCACGCTTTTCGTAAGTTTTGCCCGCGTATGAGCATTTCTGGTTGAAGTAAATTATATTTCCAACCCCGATGTAGATTTTACCTTGATGTCACGATCAAGAAAATATGTCAAAAATGTATTGTACATGCATAATGTATTTTATTACAAAGTGGTCTACCACTCAACCTTTAAGTTCAACCAAAAATTTAGTTTAGACAATTATACATCATAACTTAGCGCCTTCAAATAGTGTTTCACTGTTTAATATACGTATCTATCTCGTAATTGCAGGTTATAATGTGCAGGCGCTTTGAAAACTTTTCTTCATTTTATTCGTTTATATTCACGACATAAGCGAATAATTCAGATAATAACTATCCTATCTTCTAAGTTAGACTAAATTACGGATACATGTGAAATTTGATTGCAATTGGTTCAGTCGTTTTGGAGTTTATTGGCAACATACATCGTGACTCAAGATTTTTATATATATAAGATATTATTTATGTTAGAAAATATTCTCAGAATTTATCTTTTGGCTTTAAACTATGTAATAAATTACGTTGTTGTATTTGCAGCATTATGAATAATACTAGTCAATTCAAAAGGAGCGGCACTCAAAAAAACTCATCCAATAGCTGGTAAATTGGACTGTACTCCAACAGTGCATTTTACCAACTAACATGTATGTGTCTTCCCAAGGACTACACTGGCTAAACCTTAAAACTTTTGCGGCTAAGAATAACCGGTCACATCTTTTTAATAAATAGCACACGGAATAACATTCTGGTGAACCATTGCAAAACACAAAATAAAAGCGTAATTTGAACTTCAGAGCTTCATACAAAGATGTTTTCAGAGAGTTAAGAATGCTGGTATTGCGCTGACATTTTAGTCTACACATAACGTTACTATTGTGGTGAAAGTGGTACACGATATCGTAGGCACAACTGGCCGTTTTATTTATATCTGTTCACCTAATAACACAACATACGTGACTCTTCCTTACATTAGTTCACGAGCTCCTTCTTTCCGCATGGCTTAAACTAAGGTGTTCCTGTGACGCCTCCCTCTCACCATTTCTTCTTTTGTCATTCCTCCCAATAATCTACTCACTCTCTTAACATAGCAAATAGGCTCTGCGTCACGTTGACTATTATTTTCTGCTACTAACTGATACTACACTAAATGTTCTTATATGTCTGATGTAGTTTCTTTGTTTACATTTGAGAAAATATGACGTTCTTCATTTGCATGTAAGTTCTACATAATTTGGTCAACCGGAAAACTCAAATTTATTAGGTCTCATTGTAGAGCTCCATATTAACAGGCATTTACTGCTATATCATGCAAAAAGAAAAGTTTAAAATTCTTAATATGATGTAAATATTTATAGGCATTTACGATATTGCGTTTCAATATTGTTAAATCTACATTAGGAACAATATCTTGATTACCGTAAAATGAAATTTACTTAGGTTTAGATGTGTGCCTCGACGTTTTAATCAAACGTCTATGCGAAGTTTATGTTGTCTGTAACTTCCATCACACTTTTTTTTTAAAAAAAAGCTTTTCCCCCTTATTTTGAGTATCATATATATTAACTATTAACTTTCAGTGCTACGGTCAAAGACAGAATTTTAATCTGTGCTATTTCTAACTCAGATCCAAAGATCGAATTGGCTATCGAAACTTATATATAAAGCACTAAAATATTTTCTATAATAAGTATTATTTTAATAATTTAGTTATTATGTTTTGATTATTAATTTTGAAATCATGTTTCAGCCTGCTATATTACTTATCCGCAATGCGAGATGACACAGTACCGTAAGTATTTGGGACATTTCAGGTGTAAATTTAATGCCATTCTGAAACTACAGTTTTAGTCAACACACTTTTATAAGGTATTATAAATAAAGCAACCTACTGATACTATTTGTGATTCGAGAGTTTTGTTCTGATTATTTTCAGGTGGCCTCGGTCCTGCGTTGGCTTGACGTCCTCTCTGCGACACTTTCACGTAACACTTCCCCACGTGTGTTGCAAAACACACAAAGTATGAATGATGATTGAATGGAAAAGTGTGAAAGTCTGCGTGCGTGTAGAACTACATATAACTACTGCAATAATTCTCCACCACACAACACATTAAGGTATACTAAATTTATCTGCTTCCATTAGACTTACAAATTAAGTTTACATATTTGTTCTATGAATATACTCAGTTTTAATAATATTTATTTAATCAAGATATATTTTTGTACTTACATTGGTTTTAGGAACTGCATGGTTTAATATGATACATTATTATATGCTGTCTTTTCTGATTGCTACAGGGTGATGCGGCCAATGCGGCAGGAGGTCGCTCCACTTACACTAAAACACACATGACACATACACTAGGTAATGTATTGTTATACTTAATATATTTAAATTAATTTGGTTAAAATTGTTGTTTCAGAATGGCACTTATATTAATTAGTTTAGTGTATGTTTATATAAGAATAGTTTATAAAAATGTAATTACAATTACTCATGACGTTAGTAATATATTGGATAATTAGAGTGTAATGTAAATGTGAGTTACAACCATAAATGAACAGCATAATCATCATACTTCACTTATAAATAAATAAACTTTTGGTTTATCTCATTCCCAGTTAACTTAGTACAGAATAAAGTATTGTAAAACCTTAGTGATTCAGTTTGAAGGTTTTGATATATATATATATATATATATATATATATATATATATATATATATATCTTTTTTAGAGCATTCTTGAGTTATAAACTGTTATAAACCGTAAGGACCCGGCAAGTTAAATCTCAATAGAAATTATTCTAATCTATTTCCCTGTACACTATTATGTTCATCGTATTCTAGAAACAATCTAGATAGCACAAAATATATCACAGTGAAGCTGACACCTTGTTTTTTAATTAAGATAAAATGCAGTGCATACCACTTTAATAATGTCTTTTATATTTAGTCGGACTATCAACTATTTTAATATTATAAAAATATGATTTTATCTTCATATAGTTAAAACGTTGTTTAACCAGATTCAGCATTGTTGTACAAGTTCCAACTTACGTTGCTGTCTGTATTTTATCGTGTGTAGAACTTGAATATTCGATAGCAGAAAATGTTATATCTTATTATAGATGTATATGGTTATTATTTTATTCAAGAACCTTGAAACACATTTAATATATTATTATATGATTACTTTCTTTGTTATTACTGCATATTTTTAATTAAAAAATTAGGTAGGTATTGACTGAAATAAATTTACTTAATAAACATTTGCCTCGGCAGAGCAATGTTTGAACCAAAGGTCATAGAAGTAAATGTATAAACTTGTACTCACACAATGTCACTCTCGATCTTAGGTTTTAGCCTAGACATGTAATTAATGTTTCCAAACTTTGAACGGTTGCATTTCATAATCTTAAGGGATCGAAAAACATAAATAGGTATATATTGGAAAATATTGTAATTCAAACGTTTGCATAAGTGAGAATTTCCGCCATTTAAAATAGTTTTAAATAAAATTGTTAGAAAAACTCACCTCAGCTATGTGCTAAATTCTTAGCACCAACATTAATCTGGATCTAATTATAAATACGGTAGTTATTAGCTCATGTTATATTGGATTTTGCCATTTATATTACATAAAGATGTCGATTTTAATAAATATGTGTCCAATCTATCTAACTGGTAATTTTAGAAAAAAATAATAATATTTAAAACTAATAAATAGTGTTCCCACTGCTTACAAAAATACTTCCTGAATACTAAACTTATGATTGTGGAATTTTTAACAATATAAGAGGGCAAGACAAATCAATAATGCTTGGTGACAATATCGCCTGTCTTACGTATCCTTGACAAAGGTTCTAGGGTCTCAAGGCATCCTTCACCGTTTAGTATGTGGATATGGAATTCTCTCTCAGGCTACATCAAAGTACTCAAATGGCAAATTTCGTACATATGAACTTACTAGGGATGAACAAGTGGATAAATAAAATGGAGCTGTTTATACATGGTGTGGATTGTTATTATTACATAACATAATAAAATTATATTTTAAGCGTCAATACTAATGGGCGCAAGATACAATATAACTTCAAGTAAAAAATAATTGCCTTTAATATAATTTTAAAATGGTGTACTTTTCAATAGGTTGCTATTTCAAATGTTTAACTTTCGCATATTTTTATTTACTAAAGGTTTTATGATTTTGTTAAATTAGAATAGAAAGAAAAAAATTAGGTCACTTCATATTTCCTGAAGAGGTATTTAATAAACATGTTACAAAAAACAATTGGTGTACTTAGGTCAAAAAGGGGGGCTGAAACCAGAATTTACTGTTAAACCTAAATTTCACTGTTAAAGACATTTTGTCACACCCTGTACATACAAAAATAATGAGTTTTTGCCCCAAAACGCTCTGTGTGCATATACCTTTAAGATGGAAACTCACGTAACATATATTCCCATTTGTAACCTTTTAAAAAAAAACGGCCACCACCCACCAAAAACACTGTTACACAATATTTATACTGTAAAGTCTGTAAGTACATCACTGTGAGAATTTATACGAATCTACATAACTTTATTTGTCATACATATATTCTCCGGTAGATAGCAGCACCCGTGACGTAACCTACATAACTCAATTAACCAACCTAATAAGGGAGGGGAGTATTGCATGGTAAAAGGGCGACGGCCTGCCCAAGGACTGGCCCTAGTACCATGGAATGCTCTAACCTGGGTGCGTATAAAAGTGTTATTGCAGCCATTGCTGTTAGTTCTGGTAACAGTGATGAATGCACGGCAACTGATTTATGCACAGGCAGTCCCAATCCCTGCCAAGGTTGGTCATTAGAAGTTTTTAAATTAACATTTTAATAGATCTCGTGACATATTTTTCGTCTGTAAATTATTACCCGGCGGTGATTTTACATTTATTTCAATGTCTGAAGTTTGGTTGCTATAAATATAACGTGTGTTATAATGTTTTAGACTTTTCTCTGCATATATTTCAGGCTTGGTCTACTTATTCTTACTTGTTCTTTGTTTTCACAGTAATTTGCTTTAAAAGTTATACGCAGAAACAATGTCAACTAACAAGATGCTACCAAACCAAAATCAAAATCATACATCAAAATATGCACAAAATAGTGTTTTAACTACCAAAGTAACAGCTAAAGATTCTGAACAAATAATGTGTCTACCTAAGTGACTGGACTTAAATAAAAGTAACGTGTTAGGAATTATATATTTGTGTATTTCATTTAAATAATTTCATTGTTTTGGAATTTTCCCAATCGGTTGTTTTGTTGTGTTTTGAGGTTATGAAATACTTTCACACAAATACATGCTTAGTTTTTTTATCAATATTTGTTGTAGTGACGAGTTCCAGTTAATTCTACACAAGTTATCAAAGCTGTGAGAAATCTGTGAGTGTAGTGTATGAGAATTTACAATGATTATTTATTGAATATTGTTGCAAATACTATTTTATAACGGGTAACATTAAGAAAGTAGATAATAGGTAGATTACAAGAACCAGTAGTAGACGAGTTTTAACCAAAGTATGTATTGAAAATCAATACGAATACTTTTTCTTGTTCGGGCAACTAGGCAAGCCTGACTGGCTACGTAAATACCTTAGACCAGACCGGAAGTGAATTTAAACAGTCGGAACAAACACTTCCCGCCCGTTCGTGGATAGAAAGCCTTAGACGTAATTCTTCTCAGTCCTTCATATTTACATTTTATTTATTTAGACAACGAGGCAAAATAAACTTAACTACACGGTTAACTATATGTACCCTATACCAGAAGTAAATTTAAAATGTCGAAAGCAGACGATTCTTGTTTGAAGTTGGTATACTTGATTGGTTTAATTAAAATTTGGTGTGTTCGTGAATGGTGCAACATGGCAGACAAACTCAACTATGGTGTGAAAAGAGTAATTGATTCGAACCAATAATGCATAGTTTTATATTTAAATACATACGAAAATCTGATACAAGAACAAGTAAAAAGTATATTTTTATTCTCTAAACGGTTACATCAAATCATTCTTACAAAGGACTTGGAAAAATACTCAAAAGGAATGTTACAATGCCTAATGAACTATAAATAAAATCCTAAAAATGTAAGGAACATTATGAAAGTTAGAAATGCAAATCCTATTTTTTTTAAATAATCAAATTGAAAGAAGGGTCTGCTTAAAGTGTGTGCGGGTCTATTACTAACTAAATGATATGGCCTAAGATGTATACCTATTTTTTATCAATTTATTATTTATAATTATTTATTTGAGGTAAACTTAATACTGTTACTATCTAAAATTATAACTTCTGAAGCCTAATTTGTTTTATTTAAATTATTAATAGTATGTCTATTGAGTGAACTTACATCAACTTCCTATTTATGTTATTGGGGAATATCAAGAAGGTTATGTCAAACACCTAACTAATTAGTAATTAACAATTTCTTGCTAGTCCCATTATTTGATTTTTGTGCTTGAACTAGTGATGGGAGAATCGAATACTTTAAAGAATCGAATACAGTGAATTCGAATTCACTCCCTGTATACGATATGTATATTTGCTCAGCTGAGCGTTTGTAACAGAGAGGTCTAGACCTGTCTTACTTCTTTCCCGCAATCTATTGTTCCTGGGTTTTTTCACTTGTTTGTCACGAATTCACCACTGTATTCGAATATGTATTCGATACTTTGGCTTTTGGTGCCTCGTATAAAAAAAGTCATACCCATGATATACGAACTTCAGAATAAATATCTTTGTTTACCTTCTACTTCAGTTCCGTCTGAAAGACTATTTTCCACAGCAGGTCTTGTCACTAATTACCGTAGAAATAGACTGAAGCCAGAAAACCTCAATAATATATTTGTTTTTACACACAAATATAAAATAAATATTCATATTTGTCTTTATTGCTTAGAACTGTAACTCCTAAAATAATATGTATTTTTAAATTTAATAATTACAATATTCACTACCTAGAACACGTTTTTTGAATCCTAATTAAAAATTATAACGTTAAGATAAGGACATTGTTTTCACATCTTCCATTAAAAAAAACCAGTTATTGACAAATATCGTATTAAAAATAATGAATAGAATGATATAACAGTGTTCTCTATTAAAAAGAAACTACAAATATACCAACATGTCTTGAAGAAAACTACGATACATTATAATTTTGTTACGTGGCGTTAGGTTCATCGTAATACAGGGTTATCATAAAGAAATGGTGCAGTTCAGTAATTCGTAGGAAGAGAGAGTAGGGGAAATTTTTAGATGTTATATTGGTATCTCTGAAAGCCTCCACCTCAAAAGTTTGGTTTATAAGCTGTTCTAACCTCAAAATCAGTTATTGTATTGTTTTTGCGGTAAGTTTTTTATACATACAACAAAGTCTGTTTGGTTTTGGCTGAATTAAAATCCGTTATTTTAGTTAAACGTGCGTTCCGACGTGAATTTAGGAGAGATCCACCATACAAAAATAACACAACATGTTGTTTAAACAATTGGAAATAACTGGATCAGTTAAAGAAACAGAAATCAACCGGCAGACCAGGTGTACCAGACAGTACTGTTAAACTAATTAAAAATTTGGCAATTAGAAGTCGTAGGAAGTCCAATCTCTCGCCGAAGCGTTGAAATAGGTATTCCAAAAACAACAGTTTCACAAGGTTTTAGATAAACAGCTCAAATTTCACGCTTATAAAATCCAGATACTACAGGAATTGAAACCAAATGATTAATGTAAACCGTTACAATTTCGCTGTTGAAATGTTGGACAAATAATAAGTGAAAACGAATCATTTTTAGATGATATAATTTTTACAGGACAAATCTACTTTCCATATAATGGAACAGACGCCAATTCTTGAATATGGGGCTCTTAGAAACCACATGTAAATGTTGGGAATCGCCTAAAGTTAATGTTTGGTGTGGTTGATGAACAATCGCGTAATAGGGCCTTTCTTCTCTGGTAAAAAAAAAACAAATGGAGTTGTGTATCTTGACATGTTTAACCGATTATTACTTTCCTCAGCTATATGAACTCAAAAACATTCATCAACTTCATTTCCCATAAGATGGTGCTTCCTAACACTTCAGTGCATTGGCCACGGACGCTTTGAACAAAAGATTTCGGAGATCGATGGATAGACCGGCAAAGAGTCCTGACACCTTGCGATTTTTTCTTGTGGGGGTGAGTAACTAACTTAACACATAAAATTACAATTTAGGTTATAATAAACAAATCATACCTAAGTTATGTCACCAGAATAAATCAGGAATCACAACCACCATGTTTTGTCAACTTCACTAACTAATTATGTATTTGCTTAGTTACTACCTAAAGATAAGATCATATTGCGTATCTCGAAACGTAGTGCCATTGAAATGTTGTAGTACTCAATGATATCAATGTTCGGAAAAATGTTTCCTTCACATTTAAATACAAATATCAGGACTTTTTAATTAATGCCTTACAGATACAATACAAATATGTACTTGCTATATGCTTAATGCAGCGCTCCGGTCTAAGAGTAGTATATTATCACAGAAGTTACTTAATCATGTTTTGCCTCTTCTGTTGTATACAAAACATAAGCATACAACATAAGAAAGAACAATATACTGTATTAGGTTTAGTATGGGATAATGCGAGATATGGACGGACGTTCTACGTCAAGGGTGCTACAGACAAAATATGGCGACGGTACAGGAAAAAGGGAGAATTGCGGGTGCTTACCGAAGTGTCAACAAACCGGCTGTCTTCGTGGTGGCTGGGGCCATCCCAATTGACTTGCTATCTAATCTAACTATCTAACCTAGTTCCTAAATGGCTATGCCAACTTTCGATCGTACCTGTTTAAATGGGCCACACGTTATTTTGTGCTATTAATATATCGGCACCATCTTTTCGGTGGAAAAACGAAAAAAGAGGACTAGAGATTATCAAAAGACCAACTCTCATCGGACACCATTTTTCGGAAAAAAGTCTCTGACAAAAAATATAGTCACTGACATCGAATATTGTCTATGCCTATATAAAGAGGGCGTGTTGAAGACCAAAATAATATAAGAAAGGCAAATACAGCCCCGGTGTTGTCCAACCGATTCCTGATATTGTGGAGGCCATCTAGTGGCTTAAGTAGACACCCTTTTGGAATAAGGGAGTAAAGAAATTGTTAATTTTCATCAATAAACCTGTAATCAGCATATAATTTACTAGATAACAATATTTTTTATGGTTCCATTTTAACCTAGAATTATGTTTCAGACTACGATAACAGTTTTTTATACACCTCTATCTCACACAACACACGTTTCCGTAAGTATGTTGAATAACTAAACTAACTACTGTTTAGCTAAATTTCCGTATTGTTATAACACTCTCATATGTTTTACAATTGAAATATGCGACTACTTTGTGCCAAATTTGTTACTTGAGAATTTTGTTCCGATACATTTGATATATTGTTTATAAGTAATGAAAACCTGTGTTGTATTTTTTTAAATATATACACAAGTATTTAAAAAAATCATGAAATGTGGTGTAATTTTTGAATTAAACTTCGAGAAAACTTCGTAGAAGAGAGAAATAAAAAAAAGTATTACTATGGATGTTTAATTACTTTTAGGATTATTATTACTGCCAAGCTGCTGGTCAGAGTCGAGAGGAATTAAAGTTAAAATACGTTTAGATCCTCCCACAGCAGGATAAGAGCCTTGTCCTCTTTCAATACAGAATGAGATGTATCACTATATAATATTGATAATTGTAAACTAGGGGGATATACACACCAAAAATGTTGTACACGATGTTAATAATATCTAGAGTTGTTTGTCATTGTACATTTTGATAGAGATACGCTTTGACTAACTCAAATTTAGTTTTAATGCTCTTTTATGGGACTATTATTTATTAGTGCATGTCATTCGTTTCATGCGCAATCACTTTTAGGAGGCTCTTTTAGGTTTTAATTAATAGTCACTTTAGACTTTAACAATTCTTTAAATTAGTATTTCATCTAAAGGTATAATACAAACAAATCTACCATGTAGACCTTCTTATAGTTGCTACCTCTGTAGGAACACCAGCAACAAATGTCCCTGGCTCTTATGTATGGCTCTGACACTTGGGATGGATACTCAAACTTATCATTATTGACAATTTCTAAACTATCCATAAACTTCGTGAAAATGGCTCAAAAATTATGAAAAAGCCCTTCTATTTAATTTCCAAACCTAAAGGCTTGTAGAATTGCCTATTTGACTTTTAGTTTATTGGTGGCAAGTTTTCAATGATGACTCTAACTGAATATTCATCATTAACCTCGTTTGAAAAAACTATCAGTAGAAATACAACCTTACACTCACTCTAAATTAAGTCTTGCACTTATCGGCTTGCATAATTTTATTCAATAAGTACTATCTGATTCCAGGAATACAGGAAGAATTATCCAGTTGCTTAAAACTCTTCTTTGAAGAATCTTCTCTCGCAACACTTCCAAGTCAGGCTTTGATTTCACTACATTTATTACATCTTGTTCAGTCAATCATTTAATCAAGGCATTGCATATTTGGGTAAATGGACCACGAATTTCATTTCCTGTTTTCTTTATCAGATACATTATAGTTCTACATTATTGTTTTTATTAAAAATAGTCAATAAGTCCATACCAGGCATTCCCACACATAAAAAATTATAATGATGAAATTTACTTAATCCTATAGATAGTTCAAATCCTGAATCATTGAGAAAATATTTAGTAGAAAAAACTCAAAATCCTAACGAATCTCGGAACAATCTACTTGGTTTAGTATACATGGACTTTTATTAAACTAAAATGTTTGTAGTACAAGATGCTGTGATGTCCTTGAATTAGGGTTGTTCTAGTAAGTTTAACGTTGTAAAACGTTTAGGATAAAAAATAAGGCTTGTGACTATGCTATACTTCGACAATGGGCTACATAAACTAGAAAGAAAGAAACTATAACAAATCAGACATGCAGAACTTAAAAATGAAGCTTGATGACCACTATCTTGAGGTAGAATATTCAAACAATCCATCCTATTTAACTGGTGGCCATTAAATATTAAGTTTCAATAATCTAGTTATGCTATTATTGGTCGTTATTGATTTTACGTAATTTAGTATTTTTAGATTTTTATGTTGTATATTTCATTAACAATTTCAGGTAGCAATATCATATTTACAGCTTAAGTTCGTAACCATATAATGTAGTTCCCTGCAAGAGGGTTTAAGGATATTTCAATATATCTTATGAAATTTTTTTTCACTTTTCGTGAAATAAAATGAAAGGTTTTGTTACTTATTAACAATTTTAGATCTCACCAAGTCTTGTTTGGACCATCTGCCGGGTGTGACAAAGCTCGGTTGAGGGCTGATCTCGTAGCTGCTTGTCTGGAATACTCGTACGTTCTTTATTGTATTGTCGAATACTTTTGTTATCTCTTTCTTATAAACTTAACAGTTCTGATTTCCTTCTAAGTTTCCTTTCCACCAATTTCATCATATTGCTTAAAATTGGTAAAATATGAGAATTAAATTAATCCATTGAATAACATGCATTTTATTTTAACTAAGTGCAACGAAGAGTGGAATGAAATAATGCATAAAAATAATAATTTGGTTAGTTAAATAATTATTCTATAATATTTTATTGAGTTATGCAATGTATTATGTTGTACTGTATAAGTGTTGACGAAAGTTTTAATTGGGGGTGGAACGTACTTGATGGTTTACTTTTAATATCAACCTTAAAACATTTAGATGAATAACTAAGATTTAATAAATAACCCCTTGAGATAACTAAGATTTTTAATACAATAAAGAACTTGAATATAATACAACTTACATTTTTGACACATTACAAAACTTTAAATAACAAAACCTCTACACGAGTACAGCTATAATAAGACCCAAGAACAAAATTATTTAAATGACATTTCGAACCAAATTGATCATAAAATACAAGGCGTTCCAAAACGAAAAGCTTAATATGTCCTTAGATATTGGAAAAATAGTAGAATTTTTTTAAGTAAGGTCGATTAACGATTAACGATCTTTTGTAAATTAATGAATTAAAATACACCAACAAATTCTATAATACAAATCATCATATACATCTATTGCATTTGTTCTGATTAAACTGTTTTAAATTTTGAAATTTTTTTATGCAAAATAAAACATTTTAAAATTTTCTTTTAATCTAAAATTCATTGAAAACATTCATGAAAGATATACTTATGTGTAACCAACCTATCCAGGTCACTTAAATTTCCGATTAAACATACGTTACAAATATGGTATAAAAATAGTTTTAGATGCGAACCATCTTATTTTCCAAACATACCTGTATGGAAGAAAAAAATATATTTCCTCAGTTTTGAGTAAAAGTCATATTGCTGGAACAAAATCAGAGTTTTTTACAAGCTTATATCATGATATGATATTATATACAGTATTTAGACCACACATCACCATTTAACATGTTTAGAATATTTATTATTATTCTATAGAAGTGGACTTTTTGTTATGCACCGTTAGATAAACACTATTTTATTGTGCACAAAGTCTGTTTGCTTATATAACTATTAATTAGAAAAATTTCATTATTTTAAACCCAAAATAGTTATACCTTACCTAACAATTAATTATACCGCGTTACCATGAAAACACCAACTTCTAAATAATATTTTCAGACAAGCCGCAATACTGTGGCCTCATGATTCATTGTGCTATAGTCGGTACGGACGGAGTTAGCAGTGTTCGCTCTTCTTCGGATCTGTGACCCTGACACCACGAGTGAGCCTCTGTCGTTTGACTGCGAAATATTGCAAATGGGTAAGTAAAAACATCACATTTCTCATTGAAACTGACTTCCGTAGATGTTTTTGAATGATTATGTTAAAAACGGTAAGGCCTAAAGTTTAGAATGTAACAACTCATGAATGTATAGTATTTTCTTGTAGGAGAGCAGATAAATACTATAACTCATTTATTGTATCGTATATTTATGTACATGTAATTACTGTATAGACCCCGGCCACTACGACACATAAGATTCAGTCTGTTCTTAATGCTACCGCTAAGATACAGGTTACATATTTTCTTGTTGTATTTGATATTTGCATTACTGTATACTATCTAATTTCTGACTTTTCGGTAGCAGAAAGTTCTTAGTCATACTAAAGCGATTCGGATTCAAGTTCCAAGTAGCATAATTATAAAGTTCTTCTTTTCAATGAAATAGTTCCCATGACGTCAATGGAATGTCAGTGACATCTATGGGTCTCATTCATGCTCTCATGGTGGAAGTAGCCCGACTCATACAGAGTATGAAACGAAAGATACCTTTGACGTCAATGGAATGTCAGTGACATCCATGGGTCTCACTCCTGCTCTCATGGTGGAAGTAGCCCGACTCATACAGAGTATGAAACGAAAGATACCTTTGACGTCAATGGAATGTCAGTGACATCTATGGGTCTCATTCATGCTCTCATGGTGGAAGTAGCCCGACTCATACAGAGTATGAAACGAAAGATACCTTTGACGTCAATGTAATGTCAGTGACATCCATGGGTCTCACTCCTGCTCTCATGGTGGAAGTAGCCCGACTCATACAGAGTATGAAACTAAAGAAACCTTTGACGTCAATGGAATGTCAGTGACATCCATGGGTCTCATTCCTGATCCTATGGTGGAAGTAGACCGACTCATACAGAGTATGAAACGAAAGATACCTTTGACGTCAATGTAATGTCAGTGACATCCATGGGTCTCACTCCTGCTCTCATGGTGGAAGTAGCCCGACTCATACAGAGTATGAAACTAAAGAAACCTTTGACGTCAATGGAATGTCAGTGACATCCATGGGTCTCATTCCTGATCCTATGGTGGAAGTAGCCCGACTCATACAGAGTATGAAACGAAAGATACCTTTGACGTCAATGTAATGTCAGTGACATCCATGGGTCTCACTCCTGCTCTCATGGTGGAAGTAGCCCGACTCATACAGAGTATGAAACTAAAGAAATCTTTGACGTCAATGGAATGTCAGTGACATCCATGGGTCTCATTCCTGATCCTATGGTGGAAGTAGCCCGACTCATACAGAGTATGAAACGAAAGATACCTTTGACGTCAATGTAATGTCAGTGACATCCATGGGTCTCACTCCTGCTCTCATGGTGGAAGTAGCCCGACTCATACAGAGTATGAAACGAAAGATACCTTTGACGTCAATGGAATGTCAGTGACATCTATGGGTCTCATTCATGCTCTCATGGTGGAAGTAGCCCGACTCATACAGAGTATGAAACGAAAGATACCTTTGACGTCAATGTAATGTCAGTGACATCCATGGGTCTCACTCCTGCTCTCATGGTGGAAGTAGCCCGACTCATACAGAGTATGAAACTAAAGAAACCTTTGACGTCAATGGAATGTCAGTGACATCCATGGGTCTCATTCCTGATCCTATGGTGGAAGTAGACCGACTCATACAGAGTATGAAACGAAAGATACCTTTGACGTCAATGTAATGTCAGTGACATCCATGGGTCTCACTCCTGCTCTCATGGTGGAAGTAGCCCGACTCATACAGAGTATGAAACTAAAGAAACCTTTGACGTCAATGGAATGTCAGTGACATCCATGGGTCTCATTCCTGATCCTATGGTGGAAGTAGCCCGACTCATACAGAGTATGAAACGAAAGATACCTTTGACGTCAATGTAATGTCAGTGACATCCATGGGTCTCACTCCTGCTCTCATGGTGGAAGTAGCCCGACTCATACAGAGTATGAAACTAAAGAAATCTTTGACGTCAATGGAATGTCAGTGACATCCATGGGTCTCATTCCTGATCCTATGGTGGAAGTAGCCCGACTCATACAGAGTATGAAACGAAAGATACCTTTGACGTCAATGTAATGTCAGTGACATCCATGGGTCTCACTCCTGCTCTCATGGTGGAAGTAGCCCGACTCATACAGAGTATGAAACTAAAGAAATCTTTGACGTCAATGGAATGTCAGTGACATCCATGGGTCTCATTCCTGATCCTATGGTGGAAGTAGCCCGACTCATACAGAGTATGAAACTAAAGAAACCTTTGACGTCAATAGAATGTCAGTGACATCCATGGGTCTCATTCCTGATCCTATGGTGGAAGTAGCCCGACTCATACAGAGTATGAAACCAAAGAAAACTTTGACGTCAACTTGTTACATCAATAGAATTGTAGTGTGCTTTCTCGAATTTAGCTGCAGGCCGTGATTCTACTCAATCGATTAATTCATTTCTTATTAGAATCAGGAATTTTTTCCGACTTTTTTAAGCCGGAAAAGTTTAATTAAGCAGCTTTCGAGGAAAAGATCTAAATTAAAAGGCATACTTGCTAATACCATGGAACAAGAAAATTTGTAAATTTCGATTTAAAAATTTCCGGCATTTGTCATAATGTGTTGCAATATGGGTTGAATCTACATTGACAAAGATTACATGCGTAAAATATTCACCCTTACTTTGATAATAGCCTCGACGTTTTATCAATTGAATTGAATTGAATTTATTTCATGTCTTTAGGCCTTGCGAGCAATGGACACAGTCATCTTACAATTAATCAGTCAGCATAATATTATATACTAGAGTAACTTATAAACTAAACACCAACAATGTTGAGTCAACACGAAAACAAATAATCAACAAGTCAATAACAAAAAATATAAAAAATCTATAAAATTGATAACAAGATAAAATCCAAAAATATAAAATTTAACAAGACAAAACCAACAAGATAGAATCAACGAGATAAAATTTAGTAGATAAATAAAAATGTGGACTTTCTTAAGTTAAAAACTACAATCTACATGTTTACAAGTCAGGTACTCATTGAATGAATAGAAAGGGTTTTTTTCAAGCCAAATGAAAATAACCTGTTTGAATTTCTTTAAGTCTACAGAATTTGCCATACGACCGAGTTTATTAAAAAAGGTAATGGATAAATAACCAAAGTTCTTTTGAGTTTTGCTTAATCTACAGTAATCTTTGTCTAGTAAATGCCTATTTCTAGTATTGTGAGAGTGCACATCACTCCTATGGACAAGATCATTTGAATTCTTCTTAACATAAACAAGACAGGTGTATATATAAAGATTTATTACTGTAAAAATGGATTCTTGTATAAATAAAGGTCTACAACTAGCACTTCTGTCTGAGTTTGTTAAAATCCTAATTGCTTTCTTTTGTATTAGAAGAACTCTATCAATTCCAACTCCGTTTCCCCAAAAAAGTAAGCCGTATAAGAGTATGCTGTTAAAAAAGGCAAAATAAGAGTTTTTTAAGTATTCTTTAGGTACAAAGTGTTTCAGCTGTCTTAACAAAAATACAACTCTAGATAATCTAGAACAAACTTGGCTAATGTGATCTGACCATGTTAGTTTACTATCTAAGACAATTCCCAACAGTTTGACATTAGGTAAAAAAGTGCACTGATCGGGTTGTAGTGCAAATAATATTTGTTGTGTCTTACATTCATTCAGAGCAAGTTCATTAGCCTGAAACCATGTCTTAGCCTCGAGGCAAGCCTCGTCAATAAACTTACATAAGTTAATGGTATTTATGTCAGAGCTAAACAGAGTAGAATCATCAGCATACAGAATGGCGTTGGCCTTAACATTACAAGGGAGATCATTAATAACAATTAAGAATAACAAGGGTCCGAGTACCGATCCCTGCGGCACGCCAAACTCGACCGAGCGATAGGCAGAAAGAACACCACCAACACAAACTCTCTGCCCACGCTCAGCCAGGTATGATTTTAAAAGCGCCAATTCAGGTTGTTTTATGCCATAAAAAGATAATTTAGAGAGCAGGATTTCTCTCGGGACACAATCAAAAGCCCTGGTAAGATCGAAAAGAGTTGCCAAGGTGGCAGCTTTAGATTCAAACCATCGAAAATCGATCTCACCAAAGCTCCGACCGCATCCAAAGTACTTCTTCCTGCTCGAAAGCCGAATTGAGAGTTTTGAAAAAGGTTGAAACATTCAAAGTATTTACCGAGTTGATCATTCATGATGAATTCCAAAATTTTTGAAAAAACGGGTACCACAGAGATCGGTCTATAGGAACCGGGTAAATCTTTGGGACCCTTCTTATAGATAGGCACAGTTTTAGGTGTTTTTAAAGATTTTGGGAAAACACCAATACACAGGCACTGATTTATACACCAGGTGAGAGGCAATATGATAGAGAAACAGATTCTCTTTAAAAGAACACTAGACAGGCCATAGATATCTTTACTATTTGAAGATTTCATATCTTTCACCACTTGCAAAACCTCATCACAAGACACTGGCTTCCATTTAAAGGTGTTAGGAGTACGTGGAGCTTGACCCAGGAGATCCTCGGCAGACACGTTACTGGGAGATATGCTTTGTCGTACCTCTTTCACTGTCTCAACGAAGAAGTCGGAGAAAGCCTCCGGCGAAATATCTGGACTGGATGGAGGGGTAGGGCTCCTTACTGCAGCAATAATGGACCATGCAGTTTTACAAGGATTAGACGCAGAACTGATTACCCTCTCATTTGCTTTAAGCTTTGCCTTCTTCAGTTCATTTTTATACTTGTTTCTTTCACCGACGTAGGCCCTTCGTGAAGGTTCAGACTTGGTATGACAGTAGACTGTATAAATTTCCATTAGATGTTTCTTAAGATCCCTTAAATGGTCGGTATACCAGTTGAGTTTAACGCTTTTCAACTTAGAGTTGCTAACAATTTAAGATTTTTTGTTTTAACAGGGCAACATAGATCAAAAATAGTTAAAAATCTGTCCAAAAAAAAATGTCAAATAATATTGTTTCCTTGTTATTTACTGCAAGAATGGTTGGCCAATCAATCAATGTCAGATGAGAGATTAAGTTTTCAATATTGCTAGGAGCTAAACATCTCACCTCGATTTGCTTCTCCTGACAATTCTTCTTAGTCTGGGGTTCAGGAACGAAAGAAATTTCAATCATGTTGTGGTCGGACAGACACTCATTTAAGACCTTAACTTGAAAGTAATTATCATCCCGATTAGTCACAATATTGTCTAGGCAAGCATTGCCTCTTGTGGGAGTATTTATAGTCAATTTACAGTCCACTGATCTTAGAATGTCTTTCAAACCACGAACATTGGAAGAGTTTACATTCAAAAAAATCAATATTGAAATCACCACAACATATAATAAAACATTTAAACTTAATCAGGTGGTCAAACAATCGTTCAAAGAGACTCATAAAAGTGTCCATATTCCCCCCAGGAGGTCTATAGAGTGCAAGTAAGATAATTTTATACTCCGTTAACATAACTGCTGCCACTTCAATGTTCATCACTGCAAAATTCATCAACATCTACAACAGTGAACTTGATTCCCTGCCTCAGAAGTACACCCGAGCCACCCCGTTGACTAATTGATCGGCAGTACATGCTAGCTGGCACAAAGTCTTGGATGTTAACCATATCAGAAGTTAGCTCCGAGCACCAGTGTTCACTGACACAGAGTCCAATAAAGCAAGATTCCGCCAAAACAATCTCAAGCATGTCACGTTTGTCCATCAATGACTGAGCATTTAAATAAAGTAGTATTTTAGCATTGAAGGTGTCTACAGATGTAATGCAGGAGACATCACTCGAACATACTCATAGGTTGGGTGAAGCCAAAACCTAACCCCGTTATTGGCCTAAAAAATCGTTTTGGTAACGCCCAGGGAAAACAAACTCCTTGACTAGAATTCCCTCCTCCCAAAACTCTGGATTCAAGATGACAGTAGCAGTGTCTTCACTTACGCCTATTCTGAAGGACTTGTAGTCGCCAAACTTTGGTTTGAGTTCCACACAAACAAAATCGGATAGATCAGAATCTCTAAGATACTGCTCCATAACCTCACATGTCACAGTAGTATTCAATCTAGACACAAATACCCACGACTTCCTCTTAACACTGGCTACAGTTAGTTTTTCTGTCTTGAGTGGATTTAGTACCCAAAACAATCTTCTTTTTAGCCACAGGTGGGCTAGGTCTGACAGGTTTAAGAGAGTTGTTGGGAGCTGACAGACTTTTTGGGTAAATCTGCCTGATAGTTGTCATTGGTGTCCATACCACCCTTAGAGACCATCTCAATGGTCTGGTTTGAACCATGATATATATAAATAACCTGTTTGGTTTGTCTCATACCCTATTAATTTATTACAGATGAAAGTATTGTAAAATTTCTGTGATTCAGTTTGAAGGTTTTTGTAATTTCTACCTTGGTGTTCTCTTTAGTTCTACATTAGGGCTCGTAACAAGTGTGTTAGTTTCTTTCTCACAATAATAATGTATGCGCGTTTGCAAACATGTTACTATAAATCATAGGCATCCGGAAAGTTAAATCACAATATAAAATATGCTACACTTCGTATTTATGAATATTTATGCAGTTTAGTTGAATTGAATTTCGGTAGTAACTGTGATTAATGCACGGAAAACTTATGAATCACAATCAGAATGTATCAGTGTAAATAGCTGGGTGGAATTACGGATTATGGTTAATACTATGCAATTTGTGCTTCATTTTGAAGATTTTAAAGCTGAAAGTGTTCGTGTTTTTCTTGAAATTGTTGTTTATTAAAAAAAGTTTCAACTCAAAAATATGGTAGGTGTCTAGCCAATAAGAAGTAACGTATAACTACCGGGTGTCCCAAAAGTCTCACCCCCCCTTCTAACTTTTGAACGAAATTAAACAGACCAATATCCTTTGGGGGGGTAGTTATATAATGAAAAATGATGATTCAAGTAAAAATTTTTAAATGAAAATCCCAATCAAATGACACTTCATTTTAAAGGTCTTTATAAAAGAAGAACAATGCCACAGACTAGAGGTCTCTATCTCAATCCAGTACGAAACAACGGCTTTTCAAAGTTTCATTGAAAAGTTACGCTAAAAAACACTATTTTTCTTAACTCATCTGTTCAGACTTATTCTTAATACTAAGTAGTGATAAATTAAACTTAAAATAAATAAACTTATCGTTGAAATCTTACCTCAACCTTTTGCTCAAAGTAAATGCTCAAAATGGCCTCTTTTTACTTCTTGGCAAAAATAAAGTCTTAATTCAAATACAAAACAACGACTTGTCAAAATTAATACAAAACACAATTAAAATTACTTGAAACAATTCTCAAATGTTTGGAATGAAATTAGGAATAAGCTATGCTTAAAACATTTAAAGAAATCAAAGCAAACTGATTTATATCATGTACGTAAGTACAAAGGTTACTCTGGACATAGGTGTAGTGTAGCTCTTAACTTTGGTTCAAAGTTGAGTGACTATGAGCACCATTGTTTTGTCTTATAATGCCAGTAGTGACATTCGTTTTGTGAAGAATGGTTGTAGATTTCAGTATCCTTACGCTTTATGATTTGTTTAGTTAAAAATATGGTTAGATCTAACGAAGAAAAAGTTGAAATGATATTGTGCTATGGTGAATCAGGCAGAAACGTTCACCAAACAGTGCGCCTTTATAACGATAAATTTCCAGATATGGTAGTGGATCGGGCGTACATGAGACGTTTGGTTCACAAGTTTACAACTACATTTAATTTAAATAATGTATAAATTTTAATTATATATATGTATATATATAAAACATACAATATGTATAAAGTTAACTCCAAAACATGTTTTTTTATATAAAGGGTGTTTCAGACCACCCGTGCATTATAAATATCAGATATTCTTTATATATATATATATATATATATATATATATATATATATATATATATATATATATATATATAACCTAAAATATGTATAAATTTAAATCCAAAACTAAATTTGTTATATACAGGGTGTTTCAGACCATCCGTGCATAATCTATAGCAGCAAAAAACTAAGCTATTAAATTCGTTTCAACAGATAACCGCAGTTTTGACAAAGAATTGAGTAATAAAATTATCAAGCCAGAAGATATTGCCCAAAATGCAATTAGTAAAATTAGTTAACTATTGCAAATGCCTTATTACTAGCAGAAGTATTTATTTATCTGGGTATTAAAATTTTAAGTAAAAATGAAAACTGTTGGAAAGTACTCAAACGTACATTTCTTAAATAATAATGAAAAATATATATATAAAATATGAGACTGCAAAATTTATAATTTTCACAACAAATTGAAGTTGCTATATTGAATGAACAGCAATGAAATGTCATAAATATCAAACAAGAATAATTCATTTGAAAATTCATCAAACGAGAGACATGATATTATGCAAAAAATTATATATACATCCAAAACCTTCGAAAAATAACTTCGGTGTGATTGGAGCCAGTACTTTCCCCGTGGTGTCTCTTGCTTTAGGGTGCGGATAGTGTTATAGCATATCATGTTGAGGGGTACTTTTCCGATATACAAACGCTTTAAAAAGTCAAATAAAGAGTCTTTTTCCACGTATATTAATAAAAACAATGTAATATTCAGATGCCCCCTTAATGGTAATCTTAAATTTTTCAAAACAATATCAAAAAATGGAAAAATTCTAAAAGCTGTTTTGTCGCTATATTTTATCAACCCTCGAAAGAGATTCCTTCATGATATTCAATATAAAGAAATATTCCATGAATTTAATAAATCTATGAACTGCATTGTTAAAGTTTCTTTAGACACAAATGTTATAATGTCACCTATATCCTTGTATTCCGTATTGTAAGTTCAAATTTAATAGTTTTTTAATAGGTCAGTGCTATATTTAGCAGGGGTCTTATTCTTTCATATTAGATAAAAGTGAAATTCTTATTATATTAGGTTCCCAATATAACATAAATATTTAACTATGATAATAATGATATATCTCTCAAGTCAGCACATTGTGCACTTGAAAGACTTGGTACAGTATTAATGAATCTCCAAATCGAAAAAGACATGGAACAAGTTCTTTGTTTAAAATGCTTTATATGTCAAACAAGAATCAAATATTTCCTTTTTACCTAAATAGACTCTACTACTAAACATACTCTTTTCTTGTAGTATAGCATTGTAGTTATTATAGTATTATCGTGTAGATGTATATTGTCTGCGGTAGGTTGCAGCACACATGACGTAAACCGAGATTTCCAAAATAACGAACTTAATAAGGCAGGTGAGTATTACATGGTAGAAGGGTAACGACCTGCCCTAGGACTGGACCTAGTACCATGTAACGCTCTAACCTTGCCGCGTATAACATTGTCAATGCAGCCACTGCTGTTGGTTCTAGTAACAGTGGTGAATGCTCGGCAACTGTTTTAAGCACAGGCAGTCTCAATCCCTGCCGAGGTTGGCAATTTAAAATGTTCAAACTAACCCTTTTAATACGTCTTTGATGTTTCCTTCGAAACATATTTTCCGGAAATGTTTTTTTTTATACATCCACTAATTAGTGTTAGAAGAGTAACAAGCTAACCATTAAAAATCATACAATCTGTTTATAAACGTTTAAAATGGCCCAGCGAGCATATTGCTTTGATTAACTGTTACACATGTGTTAATAAGTTTTGCTGTAACAATTTTTTGTATACAAATTTTTGTGTACAAATTACTTCAGAATTACTACCAGAGCGTAAAATAGTTTTTGAAAGAGAATACCGACGTTGACATGTCACTTGGCTTGAATAATAGTTTTTGCTAACAATTATTTACTGTGTTGGGTGAAAATTCCAATTCTGCTGTTGAAATTTAAATAAATAATTCCTAATTCTTGGAACGATTTCTTTCATGAAATTCCGGAATACCAAGCTGACATCACACTGGCTCCTTAACATTTATTTATTAAACAAAACTTTTTTAATTGTAAATTATTGTAATACTGTTTTAAATTGCTGTGCAAAAGGTTACAAGTTTAATTAAATATATTTCCTACACGGCCGAACCAGTGACATATGGTGCAGTCATACATGAAACATCTTTCTTCCTTTGGCGTAGGAAAGTATATTTAAATTTGAAAATCAAGTTTATTGTCTGGTTCCCTTACAATCTGAATGATTAGGCAATAAACATTATTGATTCGGAAAACAATGAACAATACTAACTGAGAGCCACTCATGTTCTTCCTCTGGAAGTGTTTAAATTTTAAATTCGTCCCACTTCTTTAGAAAGTGTAATCTAAGAAATACTTACTAAATTTAAATAAAATGTTGTTACTGGAATTTAGGTAATATCGGAAATGTGGTATCACTGTGTGTAATAATCACTGCAATGGTGACCGGCAGGTCTAACAGCGGAAGACTTTTCCTATTTTAAAAAGCAAATACGTTAGGATGTTTGATACCTAAAGAAGAGGATACATTCCATACCTTCATATTGTATGTTTTATACTTTTATCGTTCTCTATGCCAAATATCTGAAAACACGATATCTTTCATGAATGCCATATGAAAAGCAATGTATGAACATTCTTTTTACCAGCAAAGTTGATACGAACACGTTCGTTGTTGGCTGTCTTACTTTGGTATACACACTGGTGCAAATCTATATCATGTGGTGACAGCTTCTAATGTTATGGATTATAATTCTTATTTTATACTTTTAGAAAAGTTCTATGTAGACGTATTTGGGCATTAAAAATTTCTTAACTCGCCTAATTACAATTTCCCACGAATTAATACAAGATTATGATAAGGCAATGTTTAAGACTAAATATAAATCTTTTAGGATAAATTATTGCTAACGTGTAAACTAGAAGGATTAAAATGAAAAAATACAAAACATGAATTTCAACAATAACAAAACTTCCAATGTCTGTATGGACCATAGAGCACAGAATATAAATGGTCTATATTTTTTTTATTATTTTTTATTTATATTCTGTGCTCTATGGTATGGAAATCCAGCAACTATTTCAGATTAAAAGCTATCCCTATAAATCAGACAACTTGTTGGTGTGAATTTTGCAATTTTCTGACTTTAGAATAGTTTCTCTCATTAGGTCTGTTGACTTAAGGTTCAAATGTCAAAATAAGATGAACATTTTGTAATTTAACTGTTTACTGATAAATACGTGAGTTAATTCTATACGGTTAGGACATATTTGGACATGAATGACGCTCTTTCCGTTATTTGTCCAACTACAGTAATATTTATAAGTACTTAAGCTACCTACCCTATATAGCAGCTTCTTTTTCCTTCCTGAAGCGGAGAATTTTTCTTCTTTTTCTGTTAAAAGACCTTAATTTTGAAGCGGATTTTGGATATGCAATGACATATAACCGATTTAATTGTAATCTTACCTATCAAATTCGTTCTCTGATGCAGAACATCAGAAACTACTCCCTTAGTTATGTAACTTTTCAATATGTTATTTTCTAATGTCATTAAAAACATATATATAACGTATCTTTCGATTTATTTAATACTACATAGATTACTCTAGACCACGTGTCATGTATGTGTTCTTGACAGAGCCTTGATAGGATACTTCATTATGATTTCCGAAATGCTGCCTTAATCTTAATTTCACCAACAATTACGAATGATTGTCCTGCAACTTAGCTTCAGCAGCTACCATCCCACTGAGTTACCACTGTTTGAAGGCTATAGGCGAATCCTTGATGGCGTCCTGACTATATGAAGGACATAAAATAGACAAACAGGCATCATTGAATCTGATCTCGACTATTTAAAAAAATAGGTTCAAATCTATAGCACAATCGTCCTCACAATATTCACAAGCAGTAATACTAAAATACCTTATCTTATCATACTATAACTGGTAACATTGACTGCGGCTCTAAAAATGTAATATACAAAATTAACTAATTAGTTTTGGTTTAAACAATATATTGTTAAAAACCAATAGCAATAAATTGTACTGAAATTAAACAAGACCAGTTTGGACAGTGTTTTATAATATATATATATATATATATATATATATATATATGTTTTATAATAAATCCCCATAAAATAAATACCAGCAAACCCTAATGAAACTACAATAGATTAAATATTTAAAGCTGGAGATAGTTTGCTAAATTATCTTCAATGTAAATACTCCATTGACAGTACTTCCTTTTGTCATTTTCTGATATTTGGCTAGTTTTAGGGTTCAGATGGATTTAATATTAAAACTAAAACAGCTTTAATCATTACGTTTTTAAAACCAACTGGTCTACAAAGATTTGTGAAACATTTACAGCATTGTAACTTTGTCATATGTGATGTGCTGTGTTTATATTTAACGTCTACTTATTTAATATTTCTTCCAATTAATTAATTTTTTACTTTCTACTACACCAGTAATAATTCATCGAAAGATATAATTTGGATTCATAATTCTCTTTGAGAGATCTAGGGTAAAACATTATTTTATCTAACAATAATATTGTCGTCTCTATGAAAACCAACCTCTAAATTTTAATATCTTAGATGTGGAAGTAAAGAAGCTTAAAATACTCATAAAGTAACTTGTATATTGGTTGCATATGATTTAAAGTTTACATAATCAGTGATAGTTAAATAAGTCGTTTACTACCATTTGGAGCCTTTAACAGATCTTTAACAAATCTGAGACTTTTACAAAGAAACCTAAAGGTTCAGTCTGGTATCTATTCAAACTGGTAAATCAGAACATATTTTGCCTCTGTAGTAGCTCTTGTAATCTAGATTATAAAGCCCTATAGATTACTTATTTCTATTGTCCTTTTTTATTTAAATTAATCTACTAAAAGCGAAAAAGCAAACATTCACTGTGCTACAAAGTAATCAAAAACCTTTTTTTAAATAGTCTATACTATCACAACACAATAAAAGGATATTTGTAAAATTGAGGATTCAAAACGTATACTTATAAGTATTAAATATTTTGTTAGTCAAAAAAATATGTTCCACCAGTAATTTTCTTAGATTATAAAGAAATAGGATTAGTGATAATAACAAATCGAACGTCATAAAAAATGAATGTTTCTACAGAGAACCTAAAGTGTGTGCTATCTTAGAATTTTTAGTATAACTCAGTATAGATCGGCAGTGAAAGTTATAATATCTAAACTTTCTCTGCCAAAATTACCACTACCGTAATATCTCAAATATCGCCACGCCTTTCTGCTTAATATGGATACCATTAATTTTTACAATATCCCTCATTCCGTAATTTCTAGTTGTCTACCTTCGTGCTAATAATCCATGTTTTGTATGTTTAGGCTTTGAATTAATATACTCTACATTACTATCCAACCTGTTCACCCTGTCCCTCTTATAAATAGATAAACCGCTAGCAAAGAAACCTGCGCAGAAGCAAATTTCTGAGCAGTACCGCGCAGGAAGAGCCCCCTCCGGCGGGGAGTTGTGGTGGCGAATGGGCCCAGCACCTTCTTAATCTTCTAATCAGCTGCGTGGAACGTGTCTCGCTCGCACAGTTTTGTTTACGCTGCAACTACTTTACTTGCTCTATGACTATATTTTGTTGTGAGTACGCATTTACAAGCATTAGTGTCACAGTCTAAGCGTAAACTATTAATTGAACATATTAATGTAGCCATAAACGTATCCTGTGAGCTTGCATTTTGTTGTGAGGTTAGCCGCGCAGTGGCAGTGGCCAATGGAGATGTGTCGTTCGGTCTTAACCCGTTCAATTCGAACGGGTTATTCAAGTGAACGAGTGATCTGCATCAGAGTGATTCAAAAGATCCGTTCACCTCGAAAATTTCGTTCATTTTTTCCTGCTAACTTAAAATATTAAGTATTCTTTATATTTAAAAAAAATTATTCTTAATTATTATTTTTCTTATTTTTAATAATCGTTTAAAACTTACAATATTATAACTCAGTTCATTTTAAAACCCTTAACCATGAAAAATAGCTTAACATCATATGGAACTAACTAACACTGTGGAGTTAATGCCTTAAGTTACTCTAGGTCTCCGAAATTGTTCAGTCGTTCCTTTCGTTCACTTCTAACTGATTAAGAATAAAACCGTATTTGTATAACTCTACGGGGAGATTAGGGAGTCTGGTTGTTATGAAACGTGATGGGAAATTAATCGAGTGGATATAAAATATCTTGTTATTTATAAAAATAAATTGTTTTCAAACGAATGTGTCTGTTTAATTTTATATAAATTAAATTGTAATTTATTTTAAACATGTGCAAGGGAATAACCTTGCTAACCTTGATAAATCAAAGACTTATCAATCTACTAAGTCCATTGATTAAAAAAGTATTAACATTTAAAATATTTAATAATATAACTACAATTACAATTTATTAATCAGTTTTAATGGATATATTTACATTTCCTAGATTCCTGAAACAATGCATTTATTTTTATATATCAATCCATTCACTGTACGATATGTTGTTTTTTCCTCTATTCGAACACTTTTTACAAGCGGATTCTTTCGTTCACTTGGTCATTACATTTTGTCGTTTATTCGTTTATTTTGTTCGGTCAACACGATGACCGGTATAACACGCTCTAGCGGGAAGGGTCAGTAACTCTATACTGACCGGTTCAACTGAACGAGAGCGAAACCGACTGAGCGTCGGAGGGGTATTCACCCCACTAACTTACTCAAATCACACAGGGTCTTTTTGTAAACGGTTTGCCTACTCTAATAGTCTATTCACGTTTATTTCCAGGCAATAAATTTACATGCGTACATCTAATGTTGGTGTATAGTTCACTGTTTCAAACCTTTAATATTAATCATCGCAGGTTCCTAATTAAACTTCACAGCGATTAAAACTGTGCATTTATCACAGGTATTATCCCTAAAAATAACATCGTTATTCGCTCGTACGTCGATCATTGCGAGTTAATAAGGTCAGCCCCTTGGCAGATAGTCGCCCTTCTACCGTGTATTTACTCCTTGTAATGAAACTAAAGAAAACCTTTTTACAAACTAAGGCTTTAATCAACAAAAATTCAACTAGATAACCTTAAATATTCAATGTATAAACTCAATCAGAATGTATAACAATTACTTAATATCTTCTTTAAATTAACATATGATCTAGTTATGTTTACATGGAGTAAATTATATAACATTCTCACCCCCACTGAATTTAAGAGGTAGTCATTGAAACGTTCAGGGATCCTTCTTATTCTTGATCCTCTTCGAGGAGAAACTATTTTATTTTCTTGATTGAAACTGTTCAGATTCAACTTCAGTGTCTTTTGAAAAATCTTTCTTATTTCCTTTGTGATGCATCTTCATGTTCATCCTCCACCTCCTGTACTTCCGACCCAATTGGATAAGGTCTGTCACCATTAGACTTTTATCACCTCGGGGAGCTAAGTGTTTTAGTGAAACAGTAGATTCTCTTCCATTGGGGTAACGAATTAGAGCGTATTGTGGATTTGCTTCTACTAATTCAAACTTCATCAACTAGTGGTTCGTATTTGCTGCTTCTTACATTTCGCCTAGTTAGTACTGGAACCAGGTTTGCAGTAACCATGCTGGTAGTGAAGTACCTTTAGTTGATCGGCGTGGATGTAATGAACATTCTCTCGTGTGGAGTGCAGTTTGTTGCTGTGCATAGTAAAGAGCGTATCGAATGTAGAGACTCTGGAAGTACAGACTCCCCAGTATCGTTGGTCCAGTCCTTTGGATTTTAGTGACAGTGTAACGGTCTTCCATATAATTCCATTATAACCTCTCAAATTTGTCCATTTCCTGCAGGATTGTATGGACTGGTTAAACTTGTAGCAATCCCCCTTTTGATGAAGATATGCCCTTATTTTCATCAGACAAAAATGATTTGCCTCTATCAGAATGGATGTAATTTGGTATCCCATAAACAGAGAACAAGTTTTCCAAACATTCTATCACAGTACTCGAAGTCATCTCTTTGCAGGGGTAAGAGAAGGGGAAGCGAGAGTACTCGTCAATAATATTTAACATATATCGATTTCTACTTGACGATGGTTAGTGGTCCTTTAAAATCAATATTGAGTCTTTCAAAAGGTGAAGTGGCATTTATCAATGTGTTGGTTTGTTTGTGGAATCTAGGTTTGACCTCTGAACAAATAGGACAAGATAAAGTCATTGATTTTGATCTCATTCAAAAGAATTATGGCAAAATTCTTGCTGCGTACCCAGTGATAGAAACGCGTTATTCCTGGATGACAAAGAGCCTGGTGCATTTCAAAAGTTTGTTGTCAGTCGTAGATGCATTACAGATCCGAGAGAGTGCGTCTGCAGAAACGTTTTCTTTACCAGGTCGATATTGAATGTCGTACGAGAAAGGAGAAAGCTCTAGTCGCCAGCGCATGATTTTGTCGTTTTTAATTCTGCTAGAATGTTTTTGGTCAAAAATAAATCACAAAGCTTTTTGATCAGTTAAGAGAATAAAATTGTCTCCGTAACAAAAAATGTCTCCATTTCTTAATAGATTTCTACGATGGCCTGTGCTTCTCTTTCTACTGTTGAGTGTTGTTTTTTTCACTTCCAGACAAAGTCCTAGAAAAGAAGGCAACAGGACGTCCATTTTGGCTTAGTGTAGCAGCTATTGCAACTCCTGAAGCATCAGTTTTTCGACTATCAAATTGATTTTCCGGTTCAACAGTCACAAGAAATGATCTTTCTATATCCTTCTTAATGTTTTGAAAATCACTAGCGGCAATGGAGGTTGGTTCAATAGGAAAAATTCTTACAGCTTACCAAACTTCTAATGTTGTCAGAAAACCTTGGTATCCATTTGGAGTAGTATGATAACAATCCAAGTGTTCGTGTTAAGAGAAGCAGCATCATGAGGCAGAGGCATGTCCAAAAGTGGTTGTAATCTCTCTGGGTCGGGACGTATAGTTCTATTTTTGATTTGATAACCAAGGATAGATATAGTATCTTGAGCAAATTTACATTTCTTCAGGTTCAATGTTAGATTGTATTTCTTAGCCACAGCCATAAACTTTTCTAAATTTTTATCATGATCTTGTTTACCCATTCCTCCTATTGTAAACACCATCAATATATATGCGAAAGTACCTTCGAGTCCTTCTTCTGAAATAATCTTATTTATAGTCCTTTGGAAAGCGGACACGCCGTTGGTTACTCCAAAAGGAATGCGTTTGAACTGATACAATTGCCCATTAGCTTCAAAAGCGGTAAGTTGTTTTTCATGCTCTGGAATTGGTATCTGATGATAAGCACTAGACAAATCCAATGAACTGAAAGTATCAAATTTAGCAATTTTTAACACAAGTGATTCGATATCGGGCAAAAGGATAAGCATCCAATAATGTAAATTTATTTACTGTCTGAGAATAATCTATTACAAGTCGTTTCTTGTGGTTTTCATTTTTGGTAATGAGCACTTGAGCTCGCCATGGAGAAACACTTTCCTCGATAAACACCATCTTTCAGAAGAGACTGTATTTCACATTTTATAAATTTTTCATCTTCCCCAAAAAACCGCCTTGTCTTAGTCACAAACAGGTCGACAATCTTTAGTCATGTGCTGAAATAATGATGGTGGTTCCACATTAGCACAGGCAACGTTACAAACAGAGAAAGATGATCTTGGTCCCCCAAAGTCTACAGTAACATTTGTATGTAGTTTTCATGATATCATGTCCTATCAGTACATCAGTACATAACCTTTTCAATTACAAGCATTTTGATTTGTTTGTAAGCATTGTCTTGTACATACAGATCTACCCTAACATACCCTTTAATTGGTGAAACGAGTGACGTAGATGCCATCGACACCTGTTTGACTTCTGGAAATGTTTTAAGGTTGTTAGCCTTTACAAAACTACTATCAATTAAAACTATCAGAACTTCCAGTATCAACTAAAAACTTAGCAGAAATTCCGTTTACATTTCCGGATACAATTTGCTTTAGATAATACTTTGGGTGTTACTGCTGAAGTTATTATGGGACATGTTGTTAAAGAGCTGAATTTATCTTACCATTTTTTTAAGATTCTTAGATAAACAAACTCTGAGAAAAATGACCAGTTTTCGAGCAACCTTTACAAATAGCATCTTTTGCAGGGCAGTCATCTCTTGAAATATGTCTTGCTCTTCCACAAAAATAACATTTCTGTCGGAGTCTGTGTGCTGATACAGCAGCAGCAGTAGAATTGTCTTCCTGAGTTTTTAGTTTGTCTGAAGGAATCTTTAAATTACTACTCGTATCAACGTAGTGACAATATGATTGAGGTACACCTGAAGTCAATGGAATAAGCGTCCGCCATGTTTCTGAGCTGACTCTAAGGAAACGAGCTATTTCTTCAACTTTTTTCCAAGGTTAAAACGTTATGTTCCAGAATACGTTGTCTGATTCGAGAAGAATTTAAACCACTAATAAAGGCATCTCTGATAGACTCATCACTATAGGTTTTAGCATCGACATTTACGAAATCACACTCCTTACTAAGAGATTTAAGCGTTTTGCAAATAGTGATTTATTGATTCTCCTTCTTGTTGTTTATGATTAGCAAGCAAGTGTCTAGCAAAAAAGTACATTTTTCTTAGGTATGAATAATGTTTCTAAAGTTTGTATAGCATTGTTGTAATCTTTACACTCACTGACAAATTCATAGTTTTCATAGGTTAGAAAGTTCACTAGTACTCCAAGTTTCTTATCTTCTTCTTCAGCATTTTCTATGAATGTATTGAAACGTTTGAAACCAATGTTTCCATTGTTTAGAAGCATTTGTTGTTTCAGGGCTGCATGCAAATTTCTCAGGTTTCAGTAGTTTTTCCATTACAGAGTATTGAAGTTAGTATAGCAAAAATGTTGATTAAATTGTAATGAAACTAAGAAAAACCTTTTTTACAAACTAAGGCTTTAATCAACAAAATTCAACTAGATAACCTTAAATATTCAATGTATAAACTCAATCAGAATGTATAACAATTACTTAATATCTTCTTTAAATTAACATATGATCTAGTTATGTTTACATGGAGTAAATTATATAACACTCCTATCTCTTATTATGTAGGTTTGTAAATGTTGGACAGTAAAGTGAAACGAGTTCGTGTGATGTGTGCTACCATATATTGCAAAAAGGTTTTCATCTACACGATACGATAAAAAAGTTATATTAGCATTGTGACTTACGGGACTAAATGTTATAAATACTTTATACCATCGTCATGATTACAATTTAGTTTATCTACAAAAGTGATCAGTGTGCATTAAACAAGATAATAAATATTTTGGCCTATAAGAACCGAATGAAAGATAAGCGACAACCTTTGAGATTGTTGGTAGCTATTTTCGAGTATTTATCTGAGCTGAGACCTCTTTTTTCACTTATACCAAATCTGGCAAACATTGCCTTGAGAGGTGTTATACAAGTTCGATATTAAGTATAGAAATATGAGTTTAATTTTAACATACATTGTGATTTGTATTATTTGACATTCACTGAAATAAG
The DNA here is from genome assembly GCF_021130785.1 of Homalodisca vitripennis. Lineage (NCBI taxonomy): Eukaryota > Metazoa > Arthropoda > Insecta > Hemiptera > Cicadellidae > Homalodisca > Homalodisca vitripennis. The sequence goes on from NW_025780040.1 coordinate 138,895, forward strand.
CAAGAACAATTCAATAGATATTACCGCTAACTTAAAAGGAGTAAATATACTCTATAATCGCACTTCGTTAAATTAACGAAATAAATTGGAATTTCGTGACGTTTATACTTATTATATACCATGTACTATTGTTATTTTAGATATTCTACTAATGCTTCGGGTGTTACAGCCGCTAACATCATCGCAATAAACGATGATAAAGTTGAACAACAAAAGGTCAATACAACCTTTGCTACAGTAGCAGTCCCTCTTTGAGTTTTGCAAGGTGGTCTAGAAAAGTTTATAATATTTATTTGAGGTTGTATTTGTTCTCTTGGACGAAATACAAGTAGTTTTTCCTTGAAAGACCTACCTATCTATATTATGTAAGAAAAGGAATCTGTATTGATGCACTTTACAATTGTCTCTTCTAGAGCAACTATGACTTGATATCTCTTCTCCGCCAATGTGGCCGAATAGAATAGCTTTATACAATATGTAAGTTGGTAATGTGAAGTATTTTAGTTTAATTTTAGCTAATTTTCGTTGAATGACAGATTTTTACATTTACATAGATATATTACAAAGTTTTTTCCATTACAATGTGTCGCTATTAAGCACCCGATAGGGCGTTACAGTGATTGTACTGTAATCCGCCTGTCTGTGGAACTCTTAATGGAAAGGTCTAGGGACTTGAGACTTCGTACACAGGGTCCTCTTGGTTCACGGAAGATCGTTAATGAGTTGAAAGTCAAAGGACAAACAGTCTGTGAAAACTCTTGATAGAAAGGTCTAGGGACTTGAGACTGCGTACACAGGGTCCTCTTGGTTCACGGAAGATCGTTTAATGAGTTGAAAGTCAAAGGACAAACAGTCTGTGAAAACTCTTGATAGAAAGGTCTAGGGACTTGAGACTGCGTACACAGGGTCCTCTTGGTTCACGGAAGATCGTTAATGAGTTGAAAGTCAAAGGACAAACAGTCTGTGAAAAACTCTTGATAGAAAGTTCATACTGACTTTTTGGTTATGTTTAATTTCAAACATCAAATGGAAGTCCTAAAATAGCTTATTAGTTACTCTTTGTCGGGCCCCTTGATGTTTCGTTGTGTCAGTTCAATTTTTAACGTAAATTTTTTTATTTACTAAACTAAGAATAAATTAAGTTAAATTAATTTATGTATTCCTTACATGGTTGTATTTTTTCAAGAAAAAAGTATTAGTACTAAATTATGTAAAAATATAACAAGTGTTAAAAACATCATTGTGCACATTCATTACACTTATCCGATTAAAACATTTCTTTTAAAATTTACTTCATACAAAATACTTTATTCCCATTTAAAAACAAGTTTAAATTTATCTTTCATTTTCCAACGGCTAGTTTCCAATAAACCACCCTAACCTGCTGGATTAAACTTTCCAAACAAACGTCTATTGTTAATTTGGTCTAAACATATTTAAGATGCTAACCAGCATATTTACCAACATATTTATATATACAAAATAGCTCATTTCCAAAAATGTGTAAAAAGTCTTACTACCAAAACAAAATGAGAATTTTGTTGTTTTGTTTTGTCGGTCCAAGGTTAGGTCAATTATATTTTATATTTAAACCAAAAGGGTTGTATACACACAGATGTAATTTAATTTTGTAAAAAATACACGTTATGTTATGATTTCCAAGAAAAATACCATGTTACTGTGAAATAAGCAAGCTTGATTGCATGTATCAATTTTAATAGAAATGATTTTACTTTTAATATCAAAGTGAAAGATTTCCCATATATCTTAACTAACAACAATCATACCTCGTTACCATGAAACACTTTTTTAAAATCATACTTTTAAAAATGTTTTTAACGCAGTATCTTCCGGATTTGTTGTGCTTTCGTTTGATACGGATGGAGTTAGTAGTGTTCGCTCATCTTTGGAACTGTGACCGTGATACCACGACTGGTCTCTGGCGTTTTGGCTGCAACATTGTATAATGAGTAAGTCAAAACATCACATTAAATATATCTAACGTAGGTGCTGTCTGAATATTGGTGTTACGCAATTAAGGCATGATCATATACGTAACAATTCATGAATTGGTCTTATTGCCTGTAGCGCTGGAGAAAATTACAGTAATTCACTTATTTAACCCTTTCCGGGCCAGGCGGCAATATATTGCCGCCACAGATCGCGTTTGAAAAGTGCCAGGCGGCAATATATTGCCCGTCGGTGACATACGCGATATTGCCGCCTTGATATTCGTTGTTTTCTTAAATAAATATGACGTCAAATGATTAAAGTTTTATGCTTTTTTATTCCCTGGTATATTTGTAGATAATTAATATGAATATCATTTTTATTTTGGATGTCTATGCATTTTTATTTCGTAATTGTCACGTGACATTTTCAGCTGACTCGATCTATTGTTGTTAATTCTTTATGCTTTAGTGTAATCGTACTGTTGTATGCTGGATTCTCCTTTATTATTTTATTTTGTGGTTGTAAATATTAGTAGTGTTAGTAGTTACGTGCTTAGCTATTGTGTGTAGTAGTTACAATGACTGACAATTTGCAAATCTCATGGGAGTAAAATTGTAAGTAGCATATTTGTAAATAGAAAAAGTGTAAATAAATTTCAAATAAAAAATTGTAAATATTTCTTGGTAAATAGTGTTTTTTAACTGTATTGAAACTGTTTATGGATCCTATAATCATCTGTTTACCGGTACATCCATAATGTGAATATTTATTTTAAGTTTCTTGCAGTGTAAGAGTCAGTTGCTGTATCACTTGTTGCGAAGTACAATTATGCGTATTTATGCAAAATGTGTCATAAAAAATTTATTTATGAGAGAAATAACACAAAATTTTGTATGGTTGTTCCTTTATAAATGTAAAATATAATAAAATAGCTTCCTACGGTTAAAATTATTTTTCCTTTTTTAGTTATTTACAACTTATTAAAACACTATTTTTTTTATATTTTAAATTACTTAAAACTACATCTATATATTTCTTGTTGATAGTATATATCTATACGAGTAATTTGGTGCAACTTTTAGGTCATTCTCTAATTGTTATGAAAAGTTATAAATTTTAATCTTAGAGACCGCAAAATCGCCAATTTTAGCCTGGCACTTTTGACTAGTCACAGGGGATATGATATGTGAAAAAAGTTTGCAACATCTCATATTTGGTCCTGGCCCTGAAAGGGTTAATTGTGTAATTAACTGCATGTAATAACTGTATGGACTCCGGCCACTACGTCACATACTTACACGTCTGTCATCAATACGGGAAACGCAGTAAGGTTGATAAAATTATTTCTTAAAATCAAAAGATAACCATTCATTTTTTACACCTTTAGAGGAGTTTAGAAGCACTTTATATTTGTCGTCTTCGAATGACATTTGGTTTAATAATCTTTTAAACCAATAATATACGAGGATTTGTGTTGTTAGTTTTTTTAATATTAACACACGTTTATAACGAACAGAAAATTATAGTTAAAAATAAAGATAGCCCCATAACTACTATTTTAAAATTCCCTTAAAATTTTCAACGTCATTATCGCATCGTTCGAATATTAGTACTTAAAATAATGTTATTACATCAATTACTAAATAATTCCGTTGAATATTTTAAAAATGTAATTTAATACGATTAATTTAATATTATTAACCGTAATACTACTCTTATTACGGTTAAAAATATGATAGGATAAAAACTAAAAATAGAAGGAATGAATATAATCCTTTGGCATGAATCTGATGTAGAACATGCGCGATTTTTACTCTGCATTCTTAAAGAATACCAGGAATGTTGGCCGAACTTATCCTACAGTTGGCAATTCCTCTCATGACATTGAAAATTTCCACTAAGACAAAGACAAGCTATTGGACAAAGCATTGTATTGAAATTAATGAAGAAAAATATGAACACTGTTCTCAGTTAAAGGGAACCCACAGTGCACAACTAAAATGGTTACTACAATAAAACATGCGATACATTACTTTTACTACATGGAACAGACTCTTTAAATTACATCGAAGACAAAATTGCTCTTGGACTGTATTTAAAAAACCTTTTATAAATTTTTCCAAAGCGTTGATGCAATTTTTTATTTAGATCAATGTCCCTTATTAACTGTTTTTTAAAATCAACTGATCCACCAATATTTTGTTGAAATATTTACTGCCAGCTGTATTGTGTTATATGTTATAAGACTTGTTTACATTTAACGTTGTCTTATTTATTTTTAATATATGAAACTATATATAATTTCCAGCTAACCACGTACTAGTGTAATCTTGACTAACATCGGAGGTATAATCAGTTTGGTCGAGAGTGATTGATCGAGAGTGAAATACAAAAAATGTAACAATGGATCGTCTCCATGAAAACAGAATTCTAAATTTAAAAATTCATTTTCAACATGACGTAACTTTGTAGAAAGTGAACTTTTGTAAATTGATGAATACTAATGATAAGGTACAACAGTTCGTTCAACTTAATCTTGTGGAGTGTGTGACATCTGTAGTTTACACCGATTCGTCGATAAGGGACTCAGAAAAAGGAACCTAGGCGTTCAGCCTGGTACCTCTCCGAACTGGTAAACCAAATACTGTATCGTAGCCTTGGTCGTAACTCTTGCTATATAAAGTATTAGGGCTATATATAATGCACGTGTTTTATAAGGTTTATTAAAATTAACTTTTCGCAAATAAAAAAGCTCAGGTCTACTAAATATTGAAACAAATAAAATATTAATTTATCTCCAATTAATGTTTCTGATATTGAAAGGGTGTTCAGCCTTCAGCCCTATAAAGGGATCCAACAAGCATAAGTAGTTGGTAAATATTCTCCAGCAATAACTTCCAACGTATATGTTAATGAGGTGTTACGATTAGTGATGGGAAAATCAAAGTGAATTATTAATTAAGTGTTATAGATAACCTGATACATAATTCCAATCGTTATACAGTGACATAGAATGTGACAAGTGGAATGGTCAAAGTCCAACATTAGGTCGATATTTAGTGTGTATCTAGCATTTGTATTTATTTTTATAGATGACTAAATCTTTTAGGTATTTTGATGTATGTTGACCTCAAATTACTGGACAGTACACAGTCTCTTAGTGACCTACACTTTTAACACGGTAATTATTCTCTTACTGTATCTGAAATTTGTATTAAAATATTTCTTTCTTCTATTTAATTTTTAAGTACTTCTCATCCGTCACGTTATCAAATGTTTCATTTCCAATTAGCGTTGTCTTATTTTAAATAATAAAACTCCTGAGAAGAAAATCCATGCATCTTACTCTGCTCCGAAGGAGGAAGTAGCCCGCGTCTTACAGAGAATTGAATCGAAGAGAATTTATGATATTATGGAACGTGAGTTTTTTTTTATTAAAGTTTTCTGCAGGAAGTATTGAAACATCTCAATTGAAGAATTCATCTCTTATTGGAAAAAAATAATTATTCAGGTTATTCTAGAAATATCGAAAGTGTTTTAAAATGGGCAAGTATTTTAACCCGAATTTGGTACTATTGAAATTTCAATTGTTTTTTCAGCAAAATGTTGAAAACATTATGTACGAAAGACCAGAGGGCAGCTTCAAAAACAACATTAATCTCAACCAGTTTGGAGTAATCCATTTGATGTAGTTAGTAACCTTGTAGAATAGCTTGTAGAATTTTGTAGATAGCTTTTAAAAGTATAAATTTAAAAATTATATTTTTAAAAGTTTTAAGGCATTTGACAGTGTGAAGCAATAAATATTGTTGCAAAAAATGTAGCGTTCAGTGTTCAGTCATGTGGCTTGCTTTAAACTAAGGATAGAGAACACTGTAGGTCACAAACGTTCTTTAAAGCAAAATTCAAATTAAATTTTTAGTCCTTTGATTCCGGAGATTAGTTCTTTGGCCTTTACTATTCTTAGTATACGTCAATTGGTTGAATGATGTTGTCAAAAAGAGACAATTTATTCAGTATGCTGACAACACTATACTGTGTTTCAAAAGTAGCACAGGTATTGGAAAAAAAAATTTTATTTGTATGAATTCTGACTTTTTACTATTTTACTGATACTAAATTTGGATCTAACCATTTAAACTCCAATATCGCTGATCGCTTCAAGAGGAATTTTTAAGTTTCATCAGCTGTTTTAGTTTATGGTGTTCCCTTTGGCCATTTTATGTATGGACATGCGTGATCTAAGGGTTGAGGAGAGATGTTGATGTTTTTTCCTAGAAGTGCAGCACATATGTCTGACTTAGGGGCCTATATAATTTTCCTAATATTGTCTAGAAAGTAAAATTTAAAATTGCATATTACAGCCTTATCCATTCGAACTTAACACACGGAATAAAATTCTGGTGAACCATTGAAAAACACAAAATAAAAGCGTAATTTGAACTGCAGAGCTTCATACAAAGATGTTTTCAAAGAGTTAAGAATGCTGATATTGCGCTGCCATTTTAGTCTAAACGTAACATTGCTATTGTGGGTGAAAGTGGTACATGATATCATATGCACAACTGCCGTTTTATTTATATATGTTCACCTAATAACACAACATACGTGACAACTTATATATTAAATATTAGCTTTTAGTGCTACGGTCAAAGACAGGATTTTAATGTCTGCTATCTCTAACTCAGATCCAAAGATCGAAGTCTTAGACAACTTGACTACCGGAACTATATATATTCGCTTTAAACCACTACAATATCATCTATACTAAGTATTATATTAATAATATACTTATTATGTTTTGATTGTTAATTTGAATTCATGTTTCAGAATGCAATATTACTTATCGTTTAATGCGAGATGACACAGTACCGTAAGTATTTGGGACATTTCAGGTGTAAATTTAATGCCATTCTGAAACTACAGTTTTAGTCAACACTCTTTTATAAGGTTTTATAAATAAATCAACCTACTGACTGGTGTCATATTTGTGATTCGAGAGTTTTGTTCTGATTATTTTCAGGTGGCCTCGGTCCTGCGTTGGCTTGACGTCCTCTCTGCGACACTTTCACGTAACACTTCTCCACGTGTGTTGCAAAACACACAAAGTATGAATGATGATTGAATGGAAAAAAGTGTGAAAGTCTGCGTGCGTGTAGAACTACATATAACTACTGCAATAATTCACCACAAAACACATTTAGGTATACTAAATTTATCAGCTCATATTAGACTTAAGTTAACATATTTTTTCCACGAATATACTTAATTTTAATAATATTTATTTAACTTATTTATATTTCTGTACTTACAATGGTTTTTGGGAACTACGCAGTTTAATATGATACATTATTATATGCTGTCTTTTCTGATTGTTACAGGGTGATGCGGCCAATGCGGCAGGAGGTCGCCCCACTTACACTAAAACACACACGATACATACACTAGGTAATATATTGTTATACTTAAAATATTTAAAAGGTAATTTGGTTAAAACTGTTGTTTCAGAATGGCATACTAATATTAATTGGCTTAGTATATGTTTACATGAGAATAGTTTCATAATCTTAATATAATTACAGTTACTCATGACAATTACACTAGCTTTTTTATTTTGTATTTCTCTAGGTAACTCAACATAAGAACCAGTATTTAAAGAATTATGTTTATTAAGTCTTAAAATAGTTTGTATACATTTTTTTAAAGTCCATCCAGATCCTGCATTAGGTTGATTATTCTGTTCACGTAATGTAATTTTTTCGAATTGCCTTGAAATAAAATAATCAACATTAAAAATACCTTCTGTCTTTAATTAACATATTTTCAGTTAAGCTCTTCAATTCGTCTCTTTCGGATTCTAAATATGGAGAAAGATCAACAATGTTTTCATCTGAATTATAAAGAATAAATTCTTTAAAATGGCCTTTCTTAGATGATATTGTTTGAATATCAATAATATTTTCTTTTGAATCTGGAAAATGTTTTTGTAATTCAAAGTGCTCATTTAATTCTCTTCTAGTTTTTGTACTAATCATTAATCCATTCTTCCTTGCTAAATCTTGAAGATATCTAGTATTTCTTAAACCTAATCGATTTGGACGTTTTTGAACTTTTTTAATATTATGTATTAAAGTTTCTCGCGATAGATCATCAATCTTTCTATGAGATAATTTTATTGCTATATATTTTAATTTCTCAATATTAAAGAGATTTAGATTATCCTTATTTTCTTTATATGAATTCTTTAATTCTTTTTAATTTATCCGAATTTAGTTTTTCATAATTATAAATTTGATTATCTTTTGCCCATTCTTTTAAATAATTAAATTCATTATCTTTTAATTTTTTATTTTCTAAGTGCTATATAATGTCTATCAAAATGTTTCTTAAAGAGCTCTTTGTTGCAATATGGACAGTTAATCTTTTCGTTAGCCATTTAAAACTAAAAATTTTCTAAGTAAAATGTTACTATTTAGTAAAACACATTTTTTATTTAAGAAAAATAATTTGCTAATTTCATATTATTCTCTTTCATTCCTTCTAATACTTCAAAAATATACTCTTTTGAAATGGAAAAATCTCGATTTTCTTACATAATAATCTTTATAATCATAAACATAATATCCTAAAATAATTATACAATAATATAGATTTTCTATAATCATGAAAACATCGGGCATTGGTTTTTGGTTATCTCAGTTGTTGAAATATAAACAAATACATTAATGCTAAAGTACTTTCTTGGAATAAATAATTCTAGTAAATAACTCCCCATTTAAATGGAAGAAATAATTATTTCAAAATGTTATCAATGTGGTAATAGAGGAGAAATTTAGGTTTATATATTTATAGTTTTGTAAAAATTGTAACTTAATAGTATATGAGAAAAAGATTAAGAAATGTAAAAATAAATCAACACATTTGAATAATCTGCTTAGAACATTGCAATATGGAGATAAAAAAGAAACAAAATTTATTAAGGACTTTAGATCTATGAATAAATCTTTTATATTATCTTATGAAGAAAATACGAATATCAATGCATTATTTAAAGAATATGTTAGGTTTGTTGGTATAAATATATTTATTATGATAAGATATTACCATTACTCCTTCATTACTTGGGTATTGTATTTGATTTTAGTTTTAAACGTGAAACTTTTGATGACTATATTACATTTGGAGAAAAGAAATAAAGGAAATTGGTGTTAAAAAATTATCTGTTCCCTTTAAATTAAATTCCCAAGATAAAGTTTTTAAATTTTCAGGTTTTTCTTTTTGATTTAATTAAAATATGATATTAATTCTCACATAAAATCATGATTATACATAATACATTATGTATAATCATGATTTTTTACGTTTTTAGGTTTTACTTTATATTATTTTGCCTGAATTATTTTTGTTAGTTAAAATTTTTTCTTATTAAATGGAGTAGTACTTGAGATATATATATATATATATATATATATATATATATATATATATATACCCATTTACAACTTTTTTTTAAACGGCCACCACCCCCTAAAAGAGTCGTTTTGGGCAATTTTTCAGCTTGATAATTTTGTTACTGAATTCTTTGTCAAAACTGCGGTTATCTGATGAGATGAGTTTTTGCAGCTTAGTTTTTTATGCTGCTATAGATAATGCATGTGAGGTCTGAAACAACCTGTATATAAAAAAATAAGTTCAGGAGTTAAATTTATACATCTTGTATATGTTTTTTATATGTATATAATATACCTTAAATAAACTTAAATTTTACTAATCGGTAAACTCATTTGTATAAAAATTATGTAAAATATAAAACTTTCTAAATAACACCTTTTTTAATAAGATACATTTTTTTATACAAATTCACTACCTAATGGTTGCACAACACAAATTAGTACATAATAATTTAAAACCAAACTAATAAATGTGTTTCGGAATAAAATAATAAAGCCTTGAAAGCTTAAATTATAACAACCAATAAAAATAAAAGATAAATGAATAAAATATTACAAAACATTAAACTGTATGAATGCGTATACTAACAAATTTTCTATAAACTCACTAGCTACTGGTTGTGAACAACACAAATTAATACATACATTTTTTATAACCGAACGAATACGCGTGTTTCGGTGTAAGATAATATAGACATAATATTAAAAACTAGTGCAGCGTGTTTCGTTGTAGGATAGTGTAGACATAATATTAAAAACTTGTGCAGCGTGTTTTGGTGTAAGATAATATAGACATAATATTAAAAACTTGTGCAGCGTGTTTTGGTGAAAGATAATATAGACATAATATTAAAAACTAGTGCAGCGTGTTTCGTTGTAAGATAATATAGACATAATATTAAAAACTAGTGCAGCGTGTTTCGTTGTAAGATAATATAGACATAATATCTAAAACTAGTGCAGCGTGTTTCGTTGTAGGATGATATAGACACAATATTAAAAACTTGTGCAGCGTGTTTCGTTGTAGGATGATATAGACACAATATTAAAAACTTGTGCAGTCGTGTTTCGTTGTAAGATAATATAGACATAATATTAAAAGCTTGTGCACATTATCTAGTGTAATAGTGTGAATCCGTTAATTTACTGTCTTATTCTATCGTATATAACATAGAAATATAGTTGCCATATAACAGAGGTATTTGCTATACCGTGAAGCTAGCAATCGCTAAAATGAGGAAATATGTTATCTTTACTTACGATCCTCCATACTCTTGGGCACAGAGTCTCACTGGCCGCAGACAAACTCTTAATTGTTCAGTTCAAATTCAACGTTACTGCAGACACCTTCCATATTTTTATTTGAAATTTTTTTTAATAAACAATAATGCGAAGAAAAAAAAAAACACGAAACACTTTCATCTCAAAAATCCTCAAAATGAAGCATAAATTGCATAGTATAAACCATAATCCGTACTTTTCCCAAGCTATTTAAACTGAAACATTCTGATTGTGATTCATAAGTTTGCCGTGCATTAATCACAGTTACTAGCGAAATAAAAATCAACTAAACTGCATACATTTTCATAAATACAAAGTGCCATTTACCTAGAACAAGTTCAAAATAATGCAGTAATTTAAATGACTTTTTGAGAATTACAACCGAGGGAAATTACGATTTGCGAAATTACGACTAAACACCTACTTGCTAAAGTGGTGTTTCGACTCCTGTAATAGGACGAGTAGGCATGAAATATAATATGGTCTAGTCTTGCGTCTATCTGCTTCTTCTTGGAGCTCTTGATTGCTGACCACTCGACATTCTTGGTCGCATTTGATGAGAACTTTGAATGAAATTTCATTGAAGTGACATGAAACGAGTAAGTATAAGTTATCCTAAAGTAAATACTTATAGTAAAACTTAATTTCATTACTTAATGATCGATCGATTTTATCTCCTGCAAGTACATGTCATATTCATAAATATAATTTATCAATATAAAGCCGAGGCTTTTTCATGTCTTACTTTTTTCACACTTACTTTGTTTTATGTTCCAACTCTATTTTATTAATGGCACATGATAAACTAACTCTGAGAACTCATTCAATTCAAATTCAATTTTTCAATTCAATTCAAAACCTTATTTATTTCCAAATAAAGAATTTACAATTCCATAATAGAATAATATTATACTATAGTAATTTTCAAGTATGATTAAAACAATAGCATTACTTAAAATATAGGAAAAAAGTACCCACATAGGCAAGCCTGTGCGTGGGCACGATTCGTTGAAAAGATACGTCGACCCACATTGCCGATAAGTTTTAATCATATATAACTCAGATATGTAGCACACTTAACACACTCAAGTACATACATAAATACATAAACCTAGCTCCCATTACAATAGAGCTAAAAAAAGTAAGTAAAGTAACGGGCATAGGCTGGTAAACAGACATGAGCTTGAAGTAACAGAAAAAGAAAATTCCTATCTGTAATTGGATGCAATAACGTTCTCCGTTGCCTCCCCCCTCCCAAATCCGAAAGCCAATTAACTTCTTAAATATTCCAATTTTTATATTATAAAAATCATTTAATGGTCTCAGTAAATTTCTAATCAAAATTTGCATTATATAATGAGAATTAGTTAATGTAAAGCTTTTAGTTAATCTATCTGTTAAAATATTTACTGAAACCGAAATCCTAGTTCCGTACCTATGGTTAGTTCGTCTAAAATTGTGTTATTGTTTTTATACATATACAAAACCAATGTTTTTTACATAAAGCTGCCTGACCCCCAAAACTTCCATATCATTAAAAAGTGCAGATGATGCATAACGGTTTACCTTTACACAGGGGCAGTCTTAAGAATGGCTCTTTGGACAACATTTTATAGGTTCTAATACTGATTTATAGGCACCACCTATAATACCAACCAATAACATTGATTGACAATCAACAAAATAAGCAAGTTTCAATTCATTAAAATTTAAAATTTCACGTAGCTGCCTAAATACAAAAATAAATTTTCTTATTTTGTTTTTCATGTAATCTAATTGCACTGTCCAACGTATCCGTTTGTCAAACATAATTCCTAGATATTTATAATAATCGACACTGAACTGCTTATAGTGTCACAACCGCATGTTTTACTCATAAAATTGCCACAGGAATGAAGCTTTAGACTATTTTCATTAAAGTCATTATTAGCTCGTAAATAAATTGGCAAGAATTTCGTTTTGGAAACATTTAAAGATAATAAGTTTTGATCAAACCATTTTTTTACTTTGGATAAGCCACGTAATGCCTTAGTTTCGACTTCTCCCCAATTCTTTCCTTCGTATAGTATTGCGGAATCATCTGCAAAGAGAAACAACTCACCCTCCACATACAGATTGGCAAGATTGTTAATATAGATCAGGAAAAGAATGGGACCAAGTGTACTTCCATGGATGACTCCGTAGTCTACTTGCTGTTCACTACTCTTTGCTCCACAGATCGATACATATTGCTTCCTGTACGACAGGTAGCTCTCTCAAACCATAAGTATGTGCTACCTCGGCAGCCTATACAATGTAACTTTTGTAAGAGCTTACTCCTTGAAATGGAGTCAAATGCTTTAGCCAAATCTAAAAATACAATGAGGCAACGCCTATTCGAACTAATAGCATCGTTAATTCCTTTAGTCAGCATGTACAACGCATCTGCTATGTTTTTATCTCTTCTAAATCCATACTGACATGAGGTTTAAAATATTATTGTTATTTAAATACTTAACTAATTGATTTTTAATTATTTTCTCGAGTAATTTAGAAAAAACGCTTAATAATGATATTGGACGGTAATTACTTTTGGTACGGAAATCATTATTTTTGTAGAGCGGAATAACTTTTGCCAATTTAAAAAAAACAAATGGAAATTTGCCTGAAATAATGCTTAAATTAAAGATATTGAATGGTTTTAAAAAAAAATTCAATGTTATTTTTGAGAAGGGAGGCTGATACACCATAACACCCAGGCGCGGACAGTCCACGTAAGTTGTTAAACTGTTCAATAATTTCAGTCTCAGTTACAGTGCTTAAAGTAAAAGTAGAGTCGGTAGAGTAATCTTCGTCACATAACACTGGTGGGCCGCTTGAGTCGATTGCAGTTGCCAAGTTACATCCTACTGTTGAAAAATAGTTATTGAAGTCGTCGGCTATGTCCACATAGTCATAGTGAGTAATGTTACTGTCCGTCCCCTGCATATATTTCCCTATTGGGAAAAGAATCTTTATTTTTATTTTCTTCCTGACAGTTCATTAACTGTCTTCCAAAATAAACGTTGATTATTCCCACACTGATTTATTTTTTCTCTATAGTAAATCAACCTAGTCTGTTTTAAGCAGTTATTTAAGGAATTTCGATAGCGTTTAAAATAGTTAATAAGTTCTGTGTTAAAAGGTTGTTTCTTAACCAATTTACGTAGCTTGTGCCTTTTTCTAATTGACCTAATTAAACCAGGCGTGATCCAAGGTTTTAACTTAGTGAGACGAGAACCACCCATATTTGATTTATTTTGCCTTGCGCGTAATTTCGTCAACTATATTTTTAAAATTGTTTGCACTATTTTCAATATCATTTGATAAAATGATCGAATTCCAGCTTTCATTTCTTAACATATTCCGAAAAATACTTGTATCTATATAGCTATTTGTCTTGCACCCTAACTCCTGAAGAACTGAACTGTATCTCCAGCGCAGTGCTGTAGTGATCCGTAATGCCTGTGTGTGAGGCAGCTGTCTGAACGTTATAGAAATTATCATGATTAACAAATATATGGTCAATACACGAGCCACTGTCCCTGTCACCCGTCACACGTGTGGGTATATTTATACAACTCACAAAACCAGTTTCTGTCAAAATGTTTAAGGTAACGCTCTGCATACATATCAGTGTTTCAGTAAGTTTAAATTTATGTCACCTAAAAAGATATACCTTTTATTCTTTGTTGCACTACTATAATACCGTTCCAGTTCGTTAATAAATAGGTCAGTGTCACTGTCATGTGTTCTGTATAAAGCAGTTAAGTTACATCTCTTACCATAAAAAACAAAATCAAACGTAAGCCCATAAACATCACCCATTGCTACCTCAGCGGACACGACAGATAAGGACCTCTTTCACATAGGCAAGAGTACCATCGTTACGATTTCTTTTTCTTGTAGTCTTCACTACCTCATAACCGTCGAGATTGCGACACGATCATGTCGTCACCAATCCAGGCCTCGGTTAAAACGATAATATCAATATCTCTGTTAAAGTGATTCCAAATAAACTAATAAACTATCAATATTTTTTGAATAACTTCTTATATTCAAATGGAACATTTTTAAATTTACGTTATTTACATTATTAGATAAAAAAAGATTTAAAATCAAAACTATTTTCAAACTCTAGACATTCAACAGTACTAGAAATATCCAAGTCGTTAGGTGACTCCATTTATTTAGTAGCCTCCCACCGATCCGCTATGTATGGCGACCTATATTTTTTTCCGAACTCATAATTATCAATTTTAGAAACTACTTAGAAATGGAATATACATTAAACTAGAAAATAATACAATAACACTCATTATAAACATCTATACAGATGTGTAAATATAAGTGCACTATACACAGATAATTTATACTGATATAAACAAATGATATAATATTGGTATTTTATTAACAAATCGGCACCAATCATAGCATATAGAATAGGCAGTCACACACACACACTTTCTCTTTCTCTCTCTCTCTTCTCTCTCTCTCTCTCTCTCTCTCACTCTCTCTCTCTCTCTCTCTCTCCTCTCTCTCTCTCCTCTCTCTCTCTCTCTCTCTCTCTCTCTCTCTCTCTCTCACACACACACACACACACACACACACACACACACACTATTGCTCGTGTTAAAAATTTAATATATCTAAAATTTAAATTAAATCCGTAATTCATCATGCATTTACTTATCCTTTATTTACTCTTCGAAATATTTAAACATGACCAATAGTAATTTTCAAAATATTACCTCATCACTTCGTAAGTTCGTCAATAAAACAGTTGCGGTATTCTTGAAAAATCAAACTAATTCTTTATTCACGCAATCATTTTTATTACTTAACATTATGTAAATATAATTAATTATGTTAATAGGTTTTCAGTTACTTTACTATTAATTCTATGGAATAGAGTTTTCAATTATTATAATTTTACTATAAAGATTATCCACATAATTCGCTGAAGTTCGATTAATTATGTTTTAAAATAATAATAGTTTTTAACTTGGGCATAATAATAAAATAATTATATACACTTATAATTATTATACAATTTGTTTACTCCTCTATTGATTCATGCAGAGGCTCATGAGCGTGTATATAGATTTGAGTAATTTTATTATTAATCCAGCTATTAGTACTATCGACATGTTACTCATAATAAAACTTGTTCAACATCTTAAAAATCTTAATAAATAATGGTACCATATGAATTTGTTTCAACAAATTTGGGAGAAAATATGAATAAAAATGCAGTGTTGTTTGGTATAATTTGTAAACAATAAAACAAAATTGTGTCGAGTGAAATACTTATTTACAAACAATGCGAGCTTCATAAAGCTACCAGTTTAGGAGTATCATTATATTGCTGGTCTGGAGGGGTGGCTGTAAAGGTGGAAGACATAACATGTCCAGATCCTCTCCCTCCAGCTGGAATAGGAGCCTCGATCTCGTTCAATAAAAGACCAGATATCATATCATCGACACAAAATTTAATAATAGCGAAGAGAAACACTAATATGGATATATCAGTCATAAATTGTATACTGCATGTGGCCAATACAAAATGAATTGCTGTTATGGATTTATTGGCAAAGGGTTTCCTTCATAATTTTTAAGGTCATATTTGTTTTCTTATTAATTCGTGTACAAAAATGCAGCTTTTTCTTTCCTATTAGTCTTATTATTTCAACGAAATCGTTTATAGATTTATTCATACATGTTATAAAGTACTTATCTTTCTTGGCTGCTTAGAAAACTAAGCTGTAAAATTGGTAAATTTCCTATAATTCACATAACATCAATTAAATAAAAAAAATAAGTTAAACGATCTTAATATTTACTATTTTTATTTCACTATATCAGTGTTTAGTAATAATACTTTTTAAAAGAAACAATAATCCTGTTTCAAATTTATTTGTAAAATTCTTTTAAACATTGTCTGAAGATTGAACCTTATGTAATTTTACAATATGTTGATAAAGAAAAAATATCTTATATATATATGCTGGGTACATAATTTGAATCTGACTTCTCATAAGCTGAAAGCTAAGGTGAATAAAAATACACAAGAGTCAATCAAATATTTGGCAAGAATTGTAGATCTCAACAAAACGCCCGTTGAGAAAAACCTCGTCTGGGGTGATCTACGTTTCTAGAATATATTCAATATCATATTTTCAAACTTTGTTAACTCTTTCTTACGAATTATCCAGTCTTATTTTACTCCAAAGTTTGTTCACTTCAAATTTACATAAACTCCTTTTACATAGGAGTATTTAATAATTCAGTTGGATCCCATCGTATTTTATCAAAACAGACAAGAAATTAAAGTCCAGTGCAATAATTCTTGAAATCAAGTTTAATGCTACATAGAGTTTTTATGTGATACACTTTTATTATACTTCACACAAAGTCAATCAATCTAAAGTTAAACCATATGTTATCTAACAATAATTATCGTCGTCTCCATGAAAACAGATTACGAGATTTGATTATTTTCAACATTTAATTAAGATAGTTCAGTGTAACGTATATTTGTGATTGGATTACTACTAAACAGGGGTGTTATAGCTTGTGCAACTTAAAACAGACACCAACTACAATCTGGGACGTCTCAACGCTCATTGGACTCAACAATGGAAAGCCTACACCTTCAGGATAAACTCTTCAAACTGGTAAGTCAAAATCTTTGACTTAATTTCCTCTGTATTAGCTTTTTTTATGAACTGTAGAAATACTATATAACAGAGGGCTGTAAAGAAGTGACTGTATAGTTTTTGTGTATTGTAAATGAGTATCCATCTATATAAAACTTTAGTTATTCCAAGACATCGAAACCTAAGTTAAAAAGTTATATTTATTAGAAATATTTATAATCCTGGATATGATATCTGTTTTAGTAAAATAGAGCTGATTTACAATATTAAGAAACCAAAAATTGATTAGTTATTGTTTTTTTAGTAACTATATCACAATGAAACTGAATATTTTTCTGGTAGTAATTTTTTCACACTACTTTAATAAGGCATTGGAATAGTAAAAATTAAAATAAAGGAACATTAAAATGACGTGGGAAGAATAGATGGTACATTTTTATACTTAAAATAAATGTATTTTGCGGAGAAGTAAAACTTTAAAAAAATAATTATAGTTTATTTATACGCATAAAATAACTGCTCTTGAGGGTATTAGCTCTAGACATCAGACAGTTCACATATTATTTGTGTATAATAGGCTTCACAGATATATACCCTTCTCCCTTATCCATCATACTGCCCGCTCAAAGTGCGTTCACACCTATAATGTATTGGAACATCTAATACACTTCTACTACCTATAATTTTTGTATTCGTACCCAAAGGGGGGGGCGGGGGGTAATCTATCTATTTAAAACCAATTTAATACAGTATTTGTGCTCTAGTAAGATTAACTAAACATATCCCAATGGACGTGAACTAAAATGCCGTCGATTTGGCTACATTAGCGGGGTATTCTGATAGGAAACTTCGTGCATATCGGCTTTATAAAGGCTTGCTAGAGCTGGAGAAGCGATGAGGTACAAACGTTGTCTTCAAATACATATTTGTTGGGTTTCTGTCAATGTATATAAATAAATTTAAAATATTAACCGTAATTCAATATATAATTGTATATATTAAACAAATTAACATATAATAGATACATCTTGTAAATTCATATAATACATCTATCTTTCAAACTTAAGTTTTGCTAATTATAAAGTTATAGATAATTGTAAAAAATTATAAAAACTGAAAAATTTAGTAATGATACATTATAATATTAATAAAAATCAAAATGATCTATACTATAATTGTATGAATATCTAAAGGCGTTTCTCTGTGTGTTTGTTTGTATGTGTGTTATTTATTTTGTAAATACGACTGGATGGATTTAATTAAATAAGTCTATTCCTATTTTCGAAATCCCTGGGAGCTAAGCCCACTGATCTGAATAATTCAGTTTTAGTCTTAATCAGGAGATAATAGATGTGTTTTTTACCATCAAATGTTTGTTTTTTTTATTCATCTTTTAAAATTAGGTACCCATTACGAATGCCTTATTACGGGCAGAAGTATTTCTTTACCTGGGTATTAATATTTTAAGTAAAGATGAAAACAGTTGCAAACTACTTAAACGTAGATTTATTATATAAAAATAATAAGTACATATAAAACTGAGACTGCAAAATTTATAATTCTAGTCAAAAATTGAAGTAGCTATATTGAATGAACATATCAATAAATGTCTTAAATATTAAACAAGAAATAATTCATTTGAAATTCATCAGAACGAAAGGCACCATTTTAATCAAAATTTATATATATACATATCCGAAAACCATTAAATTTATAATATATACATATCCGAAACCTAAAATTTATATATTACATATCCGAAACCTAAAATTTATATATACATATCTAAAACCTTCGAAAAAATAACTTCGGTTCAATTGGAACTGTACTTTCCCCGTGGCGTCTCTTGCTTCAGGGTGCGGAATAGTGTTACAGCATAGCATTTTAAAGGGCACTTTTCCGATATGCAAACGCTTTAAAAAGGCAATTAAAGAATCTTTTTCCACTCTAGTAATAAAAACAATTAATATTATATGCCCCTTGATAATCTTGGATGTTTCAAAAACAATATCAAAACAGGGGAAAATTTTAAGAGCTGTTTTGACGCTATATTTTATCAACTTCGGAGGAAATTCCTTCATGATAATTCAATATAAAGAAATATTCCATGAATTTAATCAATCTATGAACTGCATTGTTAAAGTTTCTTTAGGCGCAAATGTTATAATTTCACCTATATCCTTGTATTCAGTATTGTAAATTCAACTTTAATGGTTTTTTTAATTGGTCAGTGCGATATTTAGCAGGGGTCTTATTCTTTCATATCAGATAAACGTGACATTCTTATTATACAAGAATCCTAATATAACATAAATATTTGATAATAATGATATATCTCTCAAGTCAGCACATTGTGCACTTGAAAGACTTAGTACAGTATTAATGAATCTCCAAATCGAAAAAGATATGGAGCAAGTTCTTTGTTTACATGCTTTAAATGTCAACCGAGAATCAAATGTTTTCTTTTTATCTAAATAGACTCGACTACCAAACATACTCTTTTTCTTGTAGTATAGCATTGTAGTTATTATAGTATTATCGTGTAGATGTATATTGTCTGCGGTAGGTTGCAGCACACATGACGTAAACCGAGATTTCCAAAAATAACGAACTTAATAAGGGAGGTGAGTATTACATGGTAGTAGAAGGGTAACGACCTGCCCTAGGACTGGCCCTAGTGCCATGTAACGCTCTAACCTTGGTGCGCATAACAGTGTCAATGCAGCCATTGCTGTTGGTTCTAGTAACAGTGGTGAATGCACGGTAACTGTTTTAAGCACAGGCAGTCCCAATCACTGACAAGGTTAATAATTTAAAATGTTTAAAACTACCTATTAATATATCTTTGATATTTCCTTCACAACATCACTTCCAGAAATGTTTTTTTAAAATACATCCACTAATCAGAGTATCAATTTAACCAGTAAAAATCTTATAACTTTTTATAAACGTTTAACATGGCCCAGCTAGTATACTGTTTTGATTAAACTGTTACACATGTGTTAATAATTTTTAACTGTAACAATTTTTATGCACTATACAAATTACTTCGAAATTAGTATCACAATGTAAAAATATTTTTTGTAAGAGAATACAAACGTTGACATGTCACTTGGCTGTGTAATAGTTTTTATGCTAACAATTATTTACTGTGTTGAGTGAAAATTCCAATTCTGCTGTTGAAATTTAAATAAATAATTCCTAATTCTTGGAACGATTTCTTTCATGAAATTCCCGGAATATCAAGCTGACAATCGCACTGGCTCCTTAACATTTATTTTTATTAAACAAAAACGTTTGTAATTGGCAATTATTGTAATACTGTTTTAAATTGTTTTGCAAAAGCTTACACATTAATAAAATATAGTTTCTACATGGCCGAACCAGTGACATATGGTGCAGTCATACATGAAACATCTTTCTTCCTTTGGCGTCGGAAAGTATATTTAAATTTGAAACTCAACTTTATTGTCCTGTTTGTTTACAATCTAAATGATTATGCAATAAAAATTATTGATTCGGAAAAACGCTGAACAATAATAACTGAGAGAGCCACTCATGTATTCTTCCTCTGGAAGTGTTTGAATTTTAAATTCGTGCCACTTCTTTAAAAAGTGTAATCTAAGGAATACTTACTAAATTTAAGTAAAATATGGTGGCTGGCATCTAGGTTAATATCGAAAATCTGGTTAAAAATGTGTGTAATAATCACTACAATGGTGGACCGGCAGGTTCTAACCGCAGAAGACTTTTTTCTATTTTTAAAAAGCAAATTCCCTTAGGATGTTTGATACCTAAAGAAGAGGATACATTCCATACCTTCAAACTTTATGTTCTATATTTTTATCGATCTCTATGCCAAATATCTGAAAACCTGATATCTTTCATGAATTCCATTTCATAAAGCAATGTATGAACATTCTTTTTACCAGAATAGGTGTTATGAACACGTTCATGTTGACTCTCTTACTTTGGTATACACACTGGTGCAAATCTACATCATGTGGTGACAGCTTCTAATGTTACGGATTACAATTCTTATTTCATACTTTTAGATAAGTTCTAAGTAGACGTATTTGGGCATTAAAACAATTCTTAACTTGCCTTGTTATAATTTCCCACGAATTAATACAACTAAAAGATAAGGCAATGTTTAAGACTAAATCTTTTAAGGAAAAATTATTGTAACGTGTAAACTAGAAGGATTACAATAAAAAATACAAAACATGAATTTCAACAATAATAACACTTCCAATGTCTGTATGGATAACCAGGGGCCAAGCCAATGGCTATCCATATTAAATCAGACATTTTTTTGGTGTGAAGTTTAACATTTTCTTACTTTTAAAAATAGCTTCTCTCATTGGGTCTGTTGACGTAAGGTTCCAAAAATGTCAAAACAGGATGAAAAACTGTGTAATTTTTACTGTTCCCTGATAAATGCCTGAGTTAATTTGATACGTTTAGGAAACATTTGAAGATAAATGACGCTCTTCCATTATTTGTCCGACTACAGTAATATTTATAAGTTTTTAAGCTACCAACTCTCTACAGCAGCCTCTTTTTTCCTTCCTAAGGCGGAGGATTTTTCTTATTTTTTTAAAAAGCCCTTATTTTGGAAGTGGATTTCGGATATGCAATGACATATAACCGATTTAATTGTAATCTTACCTGTCAATTCGTTCTCTGAATGCAAAACATTAGAAACTACTCCCTTAGTCATGTAACTTTTCATTATATTATTTTATAATGTCATTAAAAACATAATAACGAATCTTTTTGGTTGATTTCATACCACAAAGATTATCATATACAAGTTATGAGAACTCCAGACAACGTGTCATGCATGTATTCTTGACAGAGCCTTGATAGGATAATTCATTGTGATTTCCGAAATGCTGCCTTAATCTTAATTTCACCAACAATTACGAATGATTGTCCTGCAATTAAGCTTCAACAGCTACCATCCCACTGATTTACCACTGTTTGAAGTCTATAGGTGTATCCTTGATGGCGTCCTGACTATATGAAGGACATAAAATAGAGAGCCAGGCATCATCGAATCTGATATCGACTATGTAAAAATAGGTTCAAATCTATAGCACAATCATCCTCAAAATTATTCACAAGCAGTAATACTGGACTAACTTATCTTATCATGTAACTGGTAACATTGACTGCGGCTCTAAAAATGTAATATACAAAAATTAACTAATTAGTTTTGGTTTTAAACAGTATATTATTAAAAACCAATCATTAGCAATACATTGTACTGAATTTAAACAAGAAAAGTTTGTACAGTGTTTTATAATAAAATAATTCCCTATAAAATAAATACCAGCGCACCCTAATGAAAACTACAAGAGATTAAATATTTAAAGCCGGAGATAGTTTGCTAAATTATCTTCAATGTAAATACTCCATTGTCAGTATTTCTTTTTGGCATTTTCTGATATTTGGCTAGTTTTAGGGTTCAGAGGGATTTAATATTAAATTTAAAACAGCTTTAATCATTACGTTTTTAAAACCAACTGGTCTACAAAGATTTGTGAAACATTTACAGCAGTGTAACTTTGTCATATGTGATGTGCTGTGTTTATATTTAACGTTACTACTTATTTAATATTTTCCCTT